>NC_047121.1:3575010-3807420 GCF_902500255.1 Thalassophryne amazonica
CTCCACAGCCTGTCCAGTGGATTTTTATTTTATTTTTTACCACTGTTGTCGTGTGTTACCTGTGCTGCTCCACAGCCTGTCCAGTGGATTTTGATTTTGATTTTATTTTTTTTTTGGCGCTGTTGTCGTGCGTTACCTGTGCTGCTCCACAGCCTGTCCAGTGGATTTTTATTTAGCGCTGTTGTCGTGCGTTACCTGTGCTGCTCCACAGCCTGTCTAGTGGATTTTTATTTTGTTTTAGCACTGTTGTCGTGCGTTGCCTGTGCTGCTCCACAGCCTGTCCAGTGGATTTTTATTTTTATTTTATTTTATTTTTTAGCACTGTTGTTGTGCGTTACCTGTGCTGCTCCACAGCCTGTCTAGTGGATTTTTATTTTGTTTTAGCACTGTTGTCGTGCGTTACCTGTGCTGCTCCACAGCCTGTCCAGTGGATTTTGATTTAGCACTGTTGTCGTGCGTTACCTGTGCTGCTCCACAGCCTGTCCAGTGGATTTTTATTTTTATTTTATTTTTTAGCGCTGTTGTCGTGCGTTACCTGTGCTGCTCCACAGCCTGTCCAGTGGATTTTTATTTTGTTTTAGCACTGTTGTCGTGCGTTGCCTGTGCTGCTCCACAGCCTGTCCAGTGGATTTTTATTTTTATTTTATTTTTTAGCACTGTTGTCGTGCGTTACCTGTGCTGCTCCACAGCCTGTCTAGTGGATTTTTATTTTGTTTTAGCACTGTTGTCGTGCGTTGCCTGTGCTGCTCCACAGCCTGTCCAGTGGATTTTTATTTTTATTTTATTTTATTTTTTAGCACTGTTGTTGTGCGTTACCTGTGCTGCTCCACAGCCTGTCTAGTGGATTTTTATTTTATTTTAGCACTGTTGTCGTGCGTTGCCTGTGCTGCTCCACAGCCTGTCTAGTGTCGGATTCCCTGTTTGGGAATCCGCTAGCTTAGCGTAGCTACTAGCTCTTAGCCGTTTTAGCATGGCAGCTTCTCCTGTCTCTCCCGTACTTTTCTGCTCTGGGTGTGAAATGTTTAGTTATTCCTCGGCCTCTTTTAGCAGTAACGGTACTTGTAATAAGTGCAGCTTATTCGTAGCTTTGGAGGCCAGGCTGGGCGAATTGGAGGCTCGGCTCCGCACCGTGGAAAATTCTACAGCTAGCCAGGCCCCTGTAGTCGGTGCGGACCAAGGTAGCTTAGCCGCCGTTAGTTTCCCCCCTGGCAGACCCCGTGCAGTCGGGAAGGCAGGCTGACTGGGTGACTGTGAGGAGGAAGCGTAGCCCTAAACAGAAGCCCCGTGTACACCGTCAACCCGTTCACATCTCTAACCGTTTTTCCCCACTCGACGATACACTCGCCGAGGATCAAACTCTGGTTATTGGCGACTCTGTTTTGAGAAATGTGAAGTTAGCGACACCAGCAACCATTGTCAATTGTCTTCCGGGGGCCAGAGCAGGCGACATCGAAGGACATTTGAAATTGCTGGCTAAGGCTAAGCGTAAATTTGGTAAGATTGTAATTCACGTCGGCAGTAATGACACTCGGTTACGCCAATCGGAGGTCACTAAAATTAACATTGAATCGGTGTGTAACTTTGCAAAAACAATGTCGGACTCTGTTGTTTTCTCTGGGCCCCTCCCCAATCAGACCGGGAGTGACATGTTTAGCCGCATGTTCTCCTTGAATTACTGGCTGTCTGAGTGGTGTCCAAAAAATGAGGTGGGCTTCATTGATAATTGGCAAAGCTTCTGGGGAAAACCTGGTCTTGTTAGGAGAGACGGCATCCATCCCACTTTAGAGGGAGCAGCTCTCATTTCTAGAAATCTGGCCAATTTTTTGGGATCCTCCAAACTGTGACTGTCTAGCGTTGGGACCAGGAGGCAGAGCTGTGGTCTTATACACCTCTCTGCAGCTTCTCTCCCCCTGCCATCCCCCTATTACCCCATCCCCGTAGAGACGGTGCCTGCTCCCAGACCACCAATAACTAGCAAAAATCTATTTAAGCATAAAAATTCAAAAAGAAAAAATAATATAGCACCTTCAATTGCACCACAGACTAAAACAGTTAAATGTGGTCTATTAAACATTAGGTCTCTTTCTTCTAAGTCCCTGTTGGTAAATGATATAATAATTGATCAACGTATTGATTTATTCTGCCTAACAGAAACTTGGTTACAGCAGGATGAATATGTTAGTTTAAATGAGTCAACACCCCCGAGTCACACTAACTGTCAGAATGCTCGTAGCACGGGCCGGGGCGGAGGATTAGCAGCAATCTTCCATTCCAGCTTATTAATTAATCAAAAACCTAGACAGAGCTTTAATTCATTTGAAAGCTTGTCTCTTAGTCTTGTCCATCCAAATTGGAAGTCCCAAAAACCAGTTTTATTTGTTATTATCTATCGTCCACCTGGTCGTTACTGTGAGTTTCTCTGTGAATTTTCAGACCTTTTGTCTGACTTAGTGCTTAGCTCAGATAAGATAATTATAGTGGGCGATTTTAACATCCACACAGATGCTGAGAATGACAGCCTCAACACTGCATTTAATCTATTATTAGACTCTATCGGCTTTGCTCAAAAAGTAAATGAGTCCACCCACCACTTTAATCATATTTTAGATCTTGTTCTGACTTATGGTATGGAAATAGAAGACTTAACAGTATTCCCTGAAAACTCCCTTTTGTCTGATCATTTCTTAATAACATTTACATTTACTCTGATGGACTACCCTGCAGTGGGGAATAAGTTTCATTACACTAGAAGTCTTTCAGAAAGCGCTGTAACTAGGTTTAAGGATATGATTCCTTCTTTATGTTCTCTAATGTCATATACCAACACAGAGCAGAGTAGCTACCTAAACTCTGTAAGGGAGTTAGAGTATCTTGTCAATAGTTTTACATCCTCATTGAAGACAACTTTGGATGCTGTAGCTCCTCTGAAAAAGAGAGCTTTAAATCAGAAGTGTCTGACTCCGTGGTATAACTCACAAACTCGTAGCTTAAAGCAGATAACCCGTAAGTTGGAGAGGAAATGGCGTCTCACTAATTTAGAAGATCTTCACTTAGCCTGGAAAAAGAGTTTGTTGCTCTATAAGAAAGCCCTTCGTGAAGCTAGGACATCTTTCTACTCATCACTAATTGAAGAAAATAAGAACAACCCCAGGTTTCTTTTCAGCACTGTAGCCAGGCTGACAAAGAGTCAGAGCTCTATTGAGCTGAGTATTCCATTAACTTTAACTAGTAATGACTTCATGACTTTCTTTGCTAACAAAATTTTGACTATTAGAGAAAAAATTACTCATAACCATCCCAAAGATGTATCGTTATCTTTGGCTGCTTTCAGTGATGCCGGTATTTGGTTAGACTCTTTCTCTCCGATTGTTCTGTCTGAGTTATTTTCATTAGTTACTTCATCCAAACCATCAACATGCTTATTAGACCCCATTCCTGCCAGGCTGCTCAAGGAAGTCCTACCATTATTTAATGCTTCAATCTTAAATATGATCAATCTATCTTTGTTAGTTGGTTATGTACCACAGGCCTTTAAGGTGGCAGTAATTAAACCATTACTTAAAAAGCCATCACTTGACCCAGCTATCTTAGCTAATTATAGGCCAATCTCCAACCTTCCTTTTCTCTCAAAGATTCTTGAGAGGGTAGTTGTAAAACAGCTAACTGATCACCTGCAGAGGAATGGTCTATTTGAAGAGTTTCAGTCAGGTTTTAGAATTCATCATAGTACAGAAACAGCATTAGTGAAGGTTACAAATGATCTTCTTATGGCTTCGGACAGTGGACTTATGGACCTCAGTGCTGCTTTTGATACTGTTGACCATAAAATTTTATTACAGAGATTAGAGCATGTCATAGGTATTAAAGGCATTGCGCTGCGGTGGTTTGAATCATATTTGTCTAATAGATTACAGTTTGTTCATGTAAATGGGGAATCTTCTTCACAGACTAAAGTTAATTATGGAGTTCCACAAGGTTCTGTGCTAGGACCAATTTTATTCACTTTATACATGCTTCCCTTGGGCAGTATTATTAGACGGTATTGCTTAAATTTTCATTGTTACGCAGATGATACCCAGCTTTATCTATCCATGAAGCCAGAGGATACGCACCAATTAGCTAAACTGCAGGATTGTCTTACAGACATAAAGACATGGATGACCTCTAATTTCCTGCTTTTAAACTCAGATAAAACTGAAGTTATTGTACTTGGCCCCACAAATCTTAGAAGCATGGTGTCTAACCAGATCGTTACTCTGGATGGCATTTCCCTGATCTCTAGTAATACTGTGAGAAATCTTGGAGTTATTTTTGATCAGGATATGTCATTCAAAGCGCATATTAAACAAATATGTAGGACTGCCTTTTTGCATTTACGCAATATCTCTAAAATCAGAAAGGTCTTGTCTCAGAGTGATGCTGAAAAACTAATTCATGCATTTATTTCCTCTAGGCTGGACTATTGTAATTCATTATTATCAGGTTGTCCTAAAAGTTCCCTAAAAAGCCTTCAGTTGGTTCAGAATGCTGCAGCTAGAGTACTGACGGGGACTAGCAGGAGAGAGCATATCTCACCCGTGTTGGCCTCCCTTCATTGGCTTCCTGTTAATGCTAGAATAGAATTTAAAATTCTTCTTCTTACTTATAAGGTTTTGAATAATCAGGTCCCATCTTATCTTAGGGACCTCGTAGTACCATATTACCCCATTAGAGCGCTTCGCTCTCAGACTGCGGGCTTACTTGTAGTTCCTAGGGTTTGTAAGAGTAGAATGGGAGGCAGAGCCTTCAGCTTTCAGGCTCCTCTCCTGTGGAACCAGCTCCCAATTCAGATCAGGGAGACAGATACCCTCTCTACTTTTAAGATTAGGCTTAAAACTTTCCTTTTCGCTAAGGCTTATAGTTAGGGCTGGATCGGGTGACCCTGGACCATCCCTTGGTTATGTTGCTTTAGACGTAGACTGTGTTTCATAATTATTGTATGGCCTTGCCTTGCAATGTGGAGCGCCTTGGGGCAACTGTTTGTTGTGATTTGGCGCTATACAAGAAAAAAGTTGATTGATTGATTGATAGATAGAGTGAGGAAAATAAGTATTTGAACACCCTGCGATTTTGCAAGTTCTCCCACTTATAAATCATGGAGGGGTCTGAAATTTTCATCTTACCTGCATGTCCACTGTGAGAGACATAATCTAAAAACAAAAATCCGGAAATCACAATGTATGATTTTTTAATAATTTATTTGTATGTTACTGCTGCAAATAAGTATTTGAACACCTACCAACCAGCAAGAATTCTGTCTCACACAGACCTGTTAATTTTTCTTTAAGAAGCCCTCTTATTCTGCACTCTTTACCTGTATTAATTGCACCTGTTTGAACTTGTTACCTGTATAAAAGACACCTGTTCACATACTCAATCACACTCCAACTTGTCCACCACAGCCAAGACCAAAGAGCTGTCTAAGGACACCAGGGACAAAACTGTAGACCTGCACAAGGCTGGGATGGACTACAGGACAACAGGCAAGCAGCTTGGTAGAAGACAACAACTGTTATGATTATTTATTAGAAAGTGGAAGAAACACAAGATGACTGTCAATCTCCCTCGGTCTGGGATTCCATGCAAGATCTCACTTTGTGGGGTAAGGATGATTCTGAGAAAGCTCAGAACTACACAGGAGGACCTGGTCAATGACCTGAAGAGAGCTGGGACCACAGTCACAAAGATTACATTAGTAACACATGATGCTGTCATGGTTTAAAATCCTGCAGAGCAGCAAGGTCCCCCTGCTCAAGCCAGCACATGTCCAGGCCCGTTTGAAGTTCACCAGTGACCATCTGGATGATCCAGAGGAGGCATGGGAGAAGGTCATGTGGTCAGATGAGACCAGAATAGAGCTCTTTGGAATCAACTCCACTTACCATGTTTAGAGGATGAGAACAACCCCAAGAAAACCATCCCAACCGTGAAGCATGGGGGTGGAAACATCATACTCTGGGGGTGCTCTTCTGCAACGGGGACAGGACGACTGCACCATATTGAAGGGAGGATGGATGGGGTCATGTATTGCGAGATTTTGGCAAACAACCTCCTTCCCTCAGTAAGAGCATTGAAGATGGGTCATGGCTGTGTCTTCCATCATGACAATGACCCCAAACACACAGCCAGGGCAACTAAGGAGGGGCTCCGTAAGAAGCATTTGAAGGTCCTGGAGTGGCCTGGCCAGTCTCCAGACCTGAACTCAATAGAAAATCTTTGGAGGGAGATGAAACTCCAAACCTGAAAGATTTAGAGAAGATCTGTATGGAGGAGTGGACCAAAATCCCTGTTGCAGTGTGTGAAAACGTGGTGAAAAACTACAGGAAACGTTTGACCTCTGTAATTGCAAACAAAGGCTACTGTACCAAATATTAACACTGATTTTCACAGGTGTTGAAATACTTATTTGCAGCAGTAACATACAAATAAATTATTAGATTTTTTTTTTTTTTAGATTATGTCTCTCACAGTGGACATTCACCTAAGATGAAAACTTCAGACCCCTTCATGATTTCTAAGTGGGAGAACTTGCAAAATCGCAGGGTGTTCAAATACTTATTTTCCTCACTGTAGATAGATAGATAGATAGATAGATAGATAGATAGATAGATAGATAGATAGATAGATAGATAGATAGATAGATAGATAGATAGATAGATAGATAGATAGATAGATAGATAGATAGATAGATAGATAGATAGATAGATAGATAGATAGATAGATAGATAGATAGATAGATAGATAGATAGATAGATAGATAGATACTTATTTGCCCTTTGTACTCACGCGCAAGGTTTGGGTACACTGGAATTCTTGTGCAGAGCTCATGAGTAGATAAAGGTATAAAAGGTATAACAGTATAAAACATGTAATGTATAAAAACAGCATAGAAAGGATACCTGAAAATAGAGAAATGTATTACAATGTGCCAGGTAAATGGAGATTGTGAACAGCAGTTATTGCATATTTCTATTTCAACACAGTGGATTTTGCACAGATAATAAAGTGCGTATTGTACATGTGGATCAAACAGATATTGGACCAATAATTGTTATTTCAAGGAATAAAATATGCACATTAGGTTTTAGTTGTGTGATAAATATTGTTCAGTGGGTTTTGGTTGTGACCAGTCCGTCACTATGAGTTCAGGGACTCCGTCAGTCTGACTGTGGCTGGAAAAGAAACCCTTTTTTTGGAGTGGAGTCCCGGGTGTGATGCTGCTGTCTGATCTACTGCTCCTTAGGCTGTGAGCTGTGTGTTTGGACCTGAGGAGAACGTGATGAAGAACGTAAACACTGTCAAGGACTAACTGATAATGATTCAGTGGTGAAAAAACAAGCTCCTCGTTAGGAATCGACCTTTGCTGTCTTAGCAGACAGCTGCGTTGCTGCAGAGCTAATGGTCCGCTCAAACATCCGGGCAACTTGGGGGTGGTGCATCAGCACCATATTTGGTTGAGGTAAACCCATTTCTTGTTTACATCATCTGTTTTTCTTTGTCTTCAAGCTTTACATTCATGACATGCACTGTTGATGATCTGTGTGAATTAAGTAGACTTGTTGGATTTTTAAAGACAAGGAGCTGTTGTACTTTTCAAACCTGCACCGGCTGTTTTTGCTGTGTTGGCACCGCACTGCTCTGCTTGCTTGCTGGTGCCCATCGATGTTGATGACAGTGTCTCTTTCTCTCTCTCTCTCTCTCTCGCGCGAAGGAGGAGGGGGATGTCTTTGGAGCCCAAAGTTGGAAACACAGCATTTCCCACAGCACTGGGCATGGGACGCCCTCCCTGAGAGGGAGAGGCCCATGGTCCAAACACCCATGACGGCAACGGCATCTTCTTGAAGTTGAGTGCAGTTGGCCTCAGAGGTCAGCACAGCCCCGTCGTGCAGCGAGCGAGTGATGAGTCACTCCAGGTTAGAGAGAAAGACGCTGCACTTCTTTAAGGTAGCCGTGACATAACATAGGCTTGCTACGTATTTAAAGCAAAGAAGTTGACTTTTAAAAACAGACACTGTGGCTCTGTGTTGCACTCAGCAGCAGCACTGACTGACTGCTGCACTGGCACTGTGCGTATGGAAGGAAACGAGAGGAAACGCACATCAGTGTAAAATGTCTTTACTGGGCCCATTCTGATGGGGACATCCTGAGATTTAATCATAATGACAGACCACTGGAAGTCCAGTTTATCACTTGTCTGGACAAACAACTGATACAAAGGACTAACTTGCTGCCAGAAGGCTTCTACAGTGCATCCAGAAATTTTGCAGCACAGCAAAATGTGGAAATGTGCACCGTCGTTGCTTCGGACAAGCCGACAACAGCTCATATTGAGACACAAGTCAACATGTGAATAACTTCTCAACAGTAAATATTACTGCCCTAACAAATCCAGTACAGACACAAGTCCACAAACATTGAAGTTCAAATATTACTACATCCACCGCATTAACCCAGTGGTTACATAAATAATGTGACCAACACTCACCTCCTCGGCACTGCAGTCACGGCTCGTAAATTATACGAGCTTCGTGCTCGCTCATGGTACCCACGATCTAGTTCTTTCAGTCATGACCCAACCATCATGACCATAGGTGAGAGTAGGAATGAAGATTGACCAGTAGATCGAGAGCTTCGCCTTTTGGCTCAGCTCCCTTTTCATCACAACAATACGGTAGACCGAATGCAACACCACCCCTGCTGCACTGATTCTCCAGCCAATCTCACACTCCATCATCTCCTCACTCGTGAACCAGATCCTGATGTACTTGAACTCCTTCACTTGGGGCAAGACCCCATTCCGTACCCAGAGTAGGCAATCCATCGGTTTCTCAGCAGGAAACCCTGAGATTGGCCTCATGGCCTCATGGCCTCAGATTTAGAGGTGCTGATCCTCATCCCAGCCACTTCACACTCAGCTGCGAACCAATCCAGTGAGTGTTGGAGGTCACTGGCCGATAAAACCAACAGGACCATGTCACAGGGTGGTGGGTGTCTGTGTGCCTGATCGTAATTAACATACTTCTCTTGATGTGCAGCACGTGTGTAATTGGGACACAGGTGTGGGTAGTTGGGGCACGGCTCTCTCTGCACACTGTTTTAGGTGAGAGCAGACAGGCAGAAGGGAGGCTGGAGGACGGTTATGCTGACGGCGGCAGACGCACTGAAGGAACGCTGTGGAAGAAGCGCTGGACGGATGGCTGTAACAGCTTGAAGCTCCCATCCCAACCACTGGGGACAGTGTTAGAGAGATTCAGACGGAAGACGTGTGAAGCTGCTATTTGGACTGAGGGAGCCGCTGTCGTCTCCGGGAAACGAGTCACCACACGCCAGAGGGCAGCGACAACGTGCGGTGGGAGTGGGGGAAGCTTCAAGCAAAAGTGGAAGGGTGGGGACACGTTCCACCCTTCCTCCAGTTGAGTACCCCCTCGACTAACATCTATTAGACCACATATTGTCAGCTAACCTCCTGCGGCTATATTATTTTATTAACTTTTTTGTGATAAAGAAATATTTTTTATATTCAACTTCCTCTCTTTGTGTTTGTTGTCTGGTGTTCTTGCTCCTCAACAGAAACATGGGGTTATACACCCTGCCCCAGTCTCCCTTACTCGGTGACATTTTTGGCTTTGTCGGCACGATTTCTGTGAGTTTGAGCAACTTCTCCTTTCAACATGCCTGGGGAGGAACAGGTAGCTGCAGGACAGACTGCAGGTCAACAAGCTGTGATGATGCCCTTTGTTATGGGAATGCCATGAGTACAGAGGTTTGGTGGGTCTGGGTTAGAGTTCAAATTGGGAGAATGGCAAGCACAAATGGAGACCATGCTAAGCCTCCAGCCACTCAATGGTGCCCAAAAAGCAGACTTGGTAATGGGGTTTTTGGATGGGGAGGCAAAAAGAGAGATATTGACTCTAGAGAAAGCTGCTCGAAACACCCAACAGAAAATATTTGCTGTATTGTCTACGCAGTATGGTGACACCACACATCAAGGAATCAAGGAAATTTTATTGTCATATGCACAGTACAGAAGAACATCTTCCCTGCACAATGAAATGTGGCTACTGCATTTAACCCATCCTATTTGCCAGTAGGAGCAGAGGTCGCCATAAAAGGCGCCTGGGGACCAGCTCCAGATGTACATCCCTGCCTTGGTCAACAGCAGGGCTGAGCAAACCAACACCGACCCATAACAAACAACACACACAACACACAACACATAGGCCGGCCCGGTACATAAAACATATATATGAAAGCAAAACACGAACACGAGGGAAGAGGAGAAGAAAAAAAAAAACCCTCATAGCTGCTGCATTACACAGCGTCAATGAGGAAAAAAAAAAATCCCATCAGCACAAAAAACAGTAATCACAGAGACAAAACAAGGACACAGGACGACAACCGAGATTTGAAAGGACCAGTTTATCAGAACACTCCGGAAGGCAGCCAGTTCGGCGCCGTCAACGGCCTTGTCTGACAGTTCTGGAGGGGGAAGGGAACAGCCCTGCGCAGTCTGAGAAAGTCCTGGACAGTTCACAGTTCACGTCAGAGCTGGAGAAGCTGAGGGGAGGGGGGAAGACCAGGGAGCGAGGCGTAAGTGTTGATCTTCTGAGGAGGTTCTTATCACAGCGACCTTGAAGTGCAGCTGTATTTGGGGAAGCCAAATGAATAGCCAGATTAACAGACGCCTGAAAGATTCCACAGTTCTGAGAACAGAGTGGCTCTCAATGCATCTGAATATGGAATGTGGTCTTCACAGACGGTCATAGCGGGTTTCCAGGGCTGCGATCTTCCCCGAGATGACTTCCAGCGCGCGGTTAACCCCCGCCGACTGCGCAGCCACTGCCTTCCCAATCGAATCAATCATATAGGGCAGCTTGGAATGACCAATCAAAGCTGCTTCCACTTTCTTGATTTTCCGGTAAACCAGCAGAGTGCCCGCACCACACATCAGAAAGCCGGTCACCACCAAGCCGAATATGTACACATCTTCGACGTCCTCCACAGAAAGCGTGTAAAGGCACATGACCTGCCATCTCCTCCACGATTCCATCACGTAACCCATCACATGCGTCCCAGCAGGACAGGTCGGGTCCTCCGCTCCCGAATATCTTGTAGAAAAAATAGTGTCAATTGCGTTCAGAGACCACTTAAACAGATCCATTTTTGGATCTGGGGCTGTTGGAATCAAATGTTTAACGACAGAGACAGACTCTGCCCCAATCCTCAGGTACAGAATTTTGGAGAAGGGTGGGAGAATGTGTTTGCGGACTGCAAAAGGATTCAAGCTGCCGAAGCAAAAGAACAGTGGGAGGACACCGCTCGGGTTGCCTGCCGCTATGCAGTGACTGTTCCAGCCCAGAGTGAGGCCCTGCTGTGGACCAGAGTGTCGGCACCACCAGCCCTCGAGAACCATTGTGCCCTAGTGGAGCCCTATGGGGGAGTCATGGGAGTCGAGGTGTCCAGGACCCTAGTAATGGTAAAAAGGGGGAGGGTCCCTGTGAGGGTGCATAATGTTAACCCCTACCCCATCTCCATGCATCGACTCCAGAAGCTAGTGACGGTCTCTGCTGTAGATCCATTAAGTGTGAGGGAGGGCAGTGATGTCTCCCTCATGGAAGTGAGCCCAGGGTTAGTAGAGGTGGGTATCTTCCAGGCTGGTCAGGGGTGGGACTCAGTAGAAGTAGATGAGTTGACCAGTATTTTACCCCACGGTGACCACTTGACTGAAGAGCAACAACATCAGTTCAAGCAACTTTTGGCTGGGTAGCAACATGTCTTTTCTGCTCATGAAGAAGATTATGGCTGCACTAACATTGCAAAACACCACATTCCTACCGGTGACGGTGCCCCAATTTGTGAGAGGTTTAGACCACTGCCCCCTAGCCTTTACAAGGAGATGCACACCTTGTTACAAGGAATGTTGGATAAAGGTGTGATTAAAAAGAGTTGCAGCCCCTGGGCCGCACCCATTGTCCTGGTGAAGAAGAAATGTGGTGCCTGGCGGTTCTGTGTGGATTACTGCAAGCTAAATAGTGTGACACATAAAGATGCTTTCCCCCCTTCCATGTATCGAAGACTCTCTCACCAGCCTGACCAGAAGTGAATGGTATACAACGTTGGATCTTGCCAGTGGCTACTGGCAGGTGGAACTGGAGGAAAGGGATAAGGAGAAGACAGCGTTTACAACCCCACTTGGTCTCTTCCAGTTTGAACGGATGCCGTTTGGGCTGTGCAATGCACCAGCAACATTTCAGAGGCTGATGCAAAGGTGTCTTGGTAATCAATTAACGGAATCTGCCTTGGTTTACCTTGATGATGTGGTGATTTTTTCTCCTGATTTTACAACACATCTGCATCATCTAGAAACAGTGTTCCAGTCTTTGGCACATTATGGCTTGAAAGTTAGACCGGAAAAGTGCCATTTCTTTGGAGGGAAGTGAAGTTCCTGGGTCATGTGGTGAGTGGACAAGGTGTTTCACCTGACCCCGAGAAAGTGGCAGCAGTTCAAGAATGGGGCCCACCAACCACAGCAAAGTAGGTACACTCCTTCTTGGGGTTTGTGGGGTATTACCGACGCTTTATTAAGGATTTTTCTAAGATCGCTAAGCCCCTTCATGAACTTTTGGTGGGTAGCAGTCGCAAGAAAAGGGGTGGGTCGCCACCCATCAACTGGACTAATGAGTGTGAGATAGCCTTCCAATTGCTAAAACAAGAACTGCTTAAAGCACCCATATTGGCCTATGCTGACTTTACACGCCCCTTTACCCTTTATACTGATGCTAGCAATCTAGGTTTGGGGGCAGTTCTTGCACAAGAACAAGATGGCCGAGAAAAAGTTATAGCCTATGCCAACCGCAGCCTTCGTCCTGCAGAACATAATGACTCTAATTATAGTTCATTTAAGCTCGAATTGCTGGCAATGAAATGGGCTATTGTGGAGAAATTAATGGACTATCTGTGGGGTGCAAAAGTGACTGTGGTAACTGATAATAATCCATTAGTACACTTGCAGACTGCAAAGCTGGCAGCAGTTGAACAAAGGTGGGTTGCCCAGTTGGCTAATTTTGATTACACTATAAAATATCGGCCAGGGAAGGACCACACTAATGCAGATGTACTGTCCAGGCTGCCTATTTCACACCCAGAACAGTACTCGGCAGAACCAATAACTGAAGAATTGCTCGTCGGAGTAGTGGTGGCTCCCGGGACTTCAGCAGAGACTGTACCCACAGGCTGGGGGTGGGACCCGAGTCGCTGGAAAGAGCTGCAGGGAAAGGATGACACACTCCGACTAGTGCAAGACTATCTTCATAGAGGTTGGTTGCCTCGAGGCCCTGAGCGTGTCAAACTCCTGGAAGCGGTAAAGAAACTGTTGAACCACTGGAGGTGGTTGTACCTGAGAGATGGTGTGGTATGCCGTAATGTAAAAGACCCATTAACTCATGAGACTCTCCAGCAGGTGGTTGTGCCTGCAGACCAGACAAAGGCCTTGTGGGAGGCCTACCACTTTGAAGCGGGCCACCAAGGTGTGGAAAGGATGATGTCGCTCCTTCGAAGGGGGTTCTATTGGTCGGGTATGGAAGAGACTGTTAGTGCTTGGACTCACACTTGCCCTCGGTGCGTATTGTGAAATGCTAGGCCAGAGATGAGGGCCCCATTAGTTCCCATTATACCCAAAGCACCGTTAACTATGGTCGCCATGGATTTCCTGACTCTGAGCCGCCCCACTGATCATTATCAGAACATTTTAGTTATAACAGACCTATTTACTAAGTATGCTTGGGCGGTTCCAACTGTAGACCGAACGGCTATTACCACTGGCCATGCCCTATGGAAACATGTGATACAGTCTTTCGGCTGACCAGAGACCTTCCATTCTGATCAAGGCACGAATTTTGAGTTACAATTGATCTCAGAATTGTGTAACCTTTATGGCTGTCATAAAAGTCGTACTACTCCCTACCATCCTCAGTGGAATGGGGTGTGTGAACGATTCAATCAGACCCTGTTAAATTTGTTTGGCACTTTAGAAGCAGAGAAGCAGAACAGATGGCCCGAATATTTACCTGGATTGGTCCATGCTTACAATAACAGCGTTCATAGTTCCACAGGGTATGCACCAACGTACTTAATGTTCGGCCGCCACACAAGGCTGCCAATTGAGATGGTGACCGGCACAATAGGGGCACAAGCAGCGATCACTACTGACGAGTGGGTTCAGAGGCATGCAGAACATCTGTCGTATGCTTATAGCAAGACATCTGAAAACCTCAGACAGGCAGCAGAGAAAAACAAGAGGCTGTATGATAAGACTACTCGAGATGCCCCACTGCTTCCAGGTGAATGGGTCCTTGTGCTGGACCACAGAAGGAAAGGCAAGGGGAAGCTGAGTGACCGGTGGGAACATCAAACCTATGTGGTAGTGGGACGTCTTGATGCAAGCCTCCCTGTCTACAGGATTAGACCTGAAGGGAAAGATGGGCCCGAGTGCATTCTCCATTGTAACCACCTCTGCCCCTGCCTATTGTACCCCCTGCCGGAGACATCCCAACCGGCCAGCTACAAGGCCCCTGGGCCCCCTTTGCCAATTTGGGGGATGATGTTTCAGCCGGCCCAGGGCGGGGCATTGGAGGAGGCAGCTGCTGGGCCAGTACCAAGACATTCCCACAGGTCCAACCTGGGTAATCCTCCTCTTAGATATAGGTAATGGGTGAGTGTTCTAGGGACTAGAACCTTTTGGTTTGGCGGGATGTTACAGGGTGGTAGGTAGAGTGTGGGTGTGTGTGTGCCTGATCGTAATTAACATACTTCTCTTGATGTGCAGCACGTGTGTAATTGGGACACAGGTGTGGGTAGTTGGGGCACGGCTCTCTCTGCACACTGTTTTAGGTGATAGCAGATGGGCAGAAGGGAGGCTGGAGGACGGTTATGCTGATGGTGGCAGACACACTGAAGGAACGCTGTGGAAGAAGCCCTGGACAGATGGCTGTAACAGCTTGAAGCTCCCATCCCAACCGCTGGGGACAGTGTTAGAGAGATTCGGACTGAAGACGTGTGAAGCTGCTATTTGGACTGAGGGAGCCGCTGTCGTCTCCGGGGAAACGAGTCACCACACGCCAGAGGCCAGCGACAACGTGCGGTGCGAGTGGGGGAAGCTTCAAGCAAAAGTGGAAGGGTGGGGACACGTTCCACCCTTCCTCCAGTTAAGTACCCCCTCGACTTACATTATAACATCTATTAGACCACATATTGCCAGCTAACCTCCTGCGGCTATATTATTTTATTAACTTTTTTTGTGATAAAGAAATATTTTTTATATTCAACTTCCTCTCTTGGTGTTTGTTCTCTGGTGTTCTTGCTCCTCAACAGAAACCGTGGGGTTATACACCCTGCCCCAGTCTCCTTCACTCGGTGACACACACACACACACACACACACACACACACACACACATATATATATATATATATATATGCATGCTTGCTGATGATTCCACAAAACTTGTATAAACGTTGATTAAAGAATGATCATTTTTAGAATTGAGTATTTGTCCCAGTGAGTTATGAGTAAGTGAGAATAGAAGGGAAGAAAGTGGAAGAAAGTGTCAAAGTAATAAAAGAAAGAAAGAAAATAAATCAAATAGCTAATCATGGCAGGCATAGATTAGAAGGGATCAATCTTACATTATCCGAAGAACAAAAATAAGTAAATGAGAGAATCAGCTCAGTTATTACTTGAAATTGTCAATGTTCTAATAAGCTGTCTATGTGTGGTCTGGGTAAGTTGGGAGTGGCAAGTTGGCCACCAGTTTGCTTCAGCAGCTTGTACGGAAAAAGTGATAATTGCACATCATGTAATTTTACATGTTGGCTGAAAAAGTGATAATTCTGCTACATGTAGTTTTTGAGGTTTTTGCCAAACATGTCAGGATGTGAGCTATTGTGGTGTTTTGGTTGCTTTTTGATTGTTCGCCTGCTTTTCTTGTGGGGTTTTTTCCCTTTTGGGTCTGTCTGTCCCTTTTGTCTCTTGTCCGTCTCTGCTGGCTCTTGGTGGTGGGTGTTTCCCTCTGTCTGGCCACACCCCCTTTCTGGTGCATTCCACGCACACCTGCTTCCAATCAGCACCTCATCACCTGGGTGTATTTAAGCTCCTCTGTTTGCCTTATTCCTTCGCCAGATTGTTGTGCCTTGTACCTTCTCTCAAGCTCTGTTTTTGTGTATTCCTGACCTGCTTGCCTCTCGTGTGTAATGACCACCTGCCTGTATTATCGACCACGTCTTAGCCTGATGTTCGAAGTATTTCCACTCTTGTTGGACTGCCTTTTTGTGTACCAGACCCTGTTTACTGCTCCAGTAAACTGTTTTTACTCACAGAGCTGTGTTATCGAGTCCTGCATTTGTGTCCAGCTTTTCTGTGGAGCCAGTCCTGATAGAACAATTTGGCCAACGATGGACGCAGCAGACTCGAGTCCCTTTCAGCTAGCCGTACGACATCATAGCAGACAGCTAGCCGAACAAGAGGACCGGCTCACTGCTCTCAGCTCTGGCTTTAGCGACCTAGCACAATGCCAAGATGCTTTCATGTCCTCTGTGAGCTCCCAGATGGAACAACTCCTGTCAAGATTCATCCCTCAGGCCAGCCCGGACCCGGTTAAAGGTAACACCAGTCATTCTCAGTCAAGTACGCCGGCCGCCATTCCAGCTCCTACACCGGAGGCTGACGTCTGCACTCACCTTTCCCCTCCAGAACGATTCTCCAGAGAGACTGGCGACATGTTTCCTTTTATTACACAGTGTGAGCTGCACTTTGAACTAATGTCATCTGTATTCCCGTCTGAAAAGGCGATGATAGCATACATGATTTCTCACCTGTCCAGCCGGGCTGCGGCGTGGGCTACCGCTGAATGGAGCCGTCAGTCACCATCTTGCTCCTCCCTCCAGGCATTCACCATCGCGCTCCGGCAGGTTTTCCAACACACATCCCCGAGACGTGAGGCAGCGCACTTCCTCCTGAGGATGAAGCAGGGCACTCGTCGGGTGGCGGACTACACTGTTGACTTCCACATCCTCGCCACCAAAAGTGAATGGAACCCTGCCGCGCTTCTTGATGTGTTCTTCCACGGGCTTTTCACGGACATCCAGGATCGATTTATCCCTACGGATCTTCCAGATGACCTCGATGAACTTATTGCTCTGGCTATCCGGATCAACCAGCGCTTGGCTGAATGGCCCCATCGGGAGCCTTGTCTCCAACCACCATGCTCCACCGTGCCCACTGATCTTGTGCCCCTCGTCACATCGCTCAGAGGACGACTCCGCACTCTGCAGCACTGACAAACCGTGGCTGCGGGGCCGTACAGGGCTGTCGTGGGAGGAACGACGCCGCAGATGGGAGGATGGACTCTGTTTTTATTGTGGACAGTCGGTAATGTGGTTTCTGGTTGTCCAGCCAAGGGTGCCTCCGGTAATTCTCAGCCAGCGGTGCGGGTGAGTCACAATTCAGTTTATTCCTTGGCCTCTCAGAATACTATTTCTATCAAATTAGAATCTGATCAGTCCTCCGTTTCTGTGCCCGCTTTTATGGATTCTGGGTCTGACGCCAATCTTATATTATCATTTATTGCCAGATCCCTGCACCTCAAATTCTACCGTCTCTCATGACCTCTGGTGGTGAAGGCTGTGGATGGCCATGATATGGGACAAATTACTCACCACACTCAGTCAGTCCGCTTAACTGTCAATGAGAACCATGTGGAGTCAATCAGCTTCTTTGTCTTAGATAAGATGACTCATTCTGTTATTCTGGGGCATCCCTGGCTGCAACAACACAGTCCCGTTTTTGACTGGGTCAACGGGACAATAATTTCATGGGGGCCTCCTTGCTCAAAGAATTGTTTGATTAAAATTCCTACACCTCCATCTAATGGTACTCCTGATCTGGAGGGAGTACCTTCCTGTTATCATGATTTAGCACTGGTTTTTAGCAAAGCTAAGGCTAAATCACTGCTTCCTCATCGTGTTTATGACTGTACGATCGAGTTGTTGCCAGGGGCGAGTCCGCTGCGGGGAAAACTGTTTTCTCTGTCGGGTCCTGAACGCATCGCAATGCAAAAATATATCCAAGAATTGCTCGATGCGGGTTTAATTCGTCCCTCTTCGTCGCCTGCAGGGGCGGGTTTCTTCTTTGTAGAGAAAAAGCATAAGTTACTTCGACCATGTATTGATTATCGAGGATTAAATGAAATCACTGTGAAAAACCGCTATCCTCTGCCTTTGATCTCTACTGCCTTTGAGTTATTAGAAGGCGCCAGGATTTTTACTAAATTAGACCTACGCAATGCTTACCACTTGGTCAGAATCAAGCAAGGAGATGAATGGAAAATGGCATTTAACACTCCCACTGGTCATTACGAATATCTAGTGATGCCTTTCGGGCTCACCAACGCACCGGCCGTTTTCCAAAACCTGGTTAATGATGTTTTACGTGACGTTTTGAGTAAATTCGTGTTCGTTTATTTAGATGACATCTTGATCTTTTCCCCTGATCTCAAGACCCACACCCAGCATGTGCGCACAGTCCTGCAAACCTTGTTGCACAATGGTCTGTATGTTAAGGCAGAAAAATGTGAATTCCATAGACCAATTGTATCTTTTTTAGGGTTTGTAATCTCAGAAGGGAGGATTCAGATGGACCCAGTTAAAGTGGCGGCAGTGTGCGAATGGGAAGTGCCGATGAACCGTAAGGAGGTCCAGAGGTTTCTGGGCTTTGCAAACTTTTACCGTAAGTTCATCTGAAACTTCAGTACGGTTGCTGCCCCGCTGCATAACGTGACCTCGTCCTTATGGGCGTTCAAGTGGATCCCGGAACGTGATGAGGCCTTCAAGGTCCTAAAACAATGCTTTACGTCAGCCCCTGTGCTACTCCTTCCTGACCCCGCACGGCAGTTTGTGGTCGAAGTCGATGCTTCTGACGTCGGTGTGGGGGCAATCTTGTCCCAAATGAATCCCTCAGACAAAAGGCTTCATCTCTGTGCTTTTCTGTCCCACAAGTTGTCTTCCGCTGAGCGTAATTACTGCATTGGCAGTCGCGAACTGCTAGCGATCAAAGTGGCCTTGGAGGAGTGGCGTCACTGACTGGAGGGGGCACAAATGCCATTTATTGTGTATACTGACCATAAGAATTTAGCGTATTTAAGAACAGCTATATTTTTCAGTCATTTTGACTTCGTCATCGCTTATCGACCTGGCACTAAGAACAGAAAACCGGATGCGCTGTCGAGACAATATGATGGTCCTGATGCCTTATCTGATCCTGGCAACATTCTTCCACCTTCTTGTTTTGTCTCTGCCATAACCTAGGAAATAGAATCCCAGGTGAAAGCTGCTCTAGAGACGGAATGCATACCCGCTGAATGTCCACCGGGCAAGTTGTTCGTTCCGGCCTCGCTCAGGGGGGAGGTGATTAACTGGGGACACAGTAGCCATTTTGCTTGCCATCCAGGAATAAAGAAAACTATACATGTGTTACAACAACGTTTCTGGTGGCCACGTATGGTCACTGATGTTACAGAGTTTGTGAATGCCTGTCAGGTTTGCGCGGTGCATAAATCCTCCTCACGTCCACCAGCCGGTACATTATTGCCTCTTCCTATACCTAGACAACCTTGGACTCACATCTCGGTAGACTTTGTCACTGGACTTCCGCCATCAAGGGGACACACTGTCATTTTGACTGTAGTTGATCGTTTATCCAAGATGTGTCATTTCGTGCCTTTACTTAAGTTACCTACTGCTAAAGAACTAGCTGAGGTTATGCTTACTCACGTATTCCGCCTTCATGGTTTCCCGCAAGATATTGTCTCCAACCGGGGTCCTCAGTTCATCGCTGGATTTTGGAGGGAATTCTGCCGTCTCCTCGGGGCTACCTCCAGTCTCACGTCTGGGTATCATCCACAAGCTAACGGTCAGACTGAACGTTTTAATCAGGAGTTGGAAAAGGGGCTTAGGATTTTGTGTTCACAACACCCATCTACCTGGTCTTCATAGTCAGCTTGGATCGAATTAGCACACAATAGTTTGCCTTCTGCTTCATCCGGTTATTCTCCGTTTCATGTCGTCTTTGGTCATCAGCCCTCTTTGTTCTCATCCACAACTCTTCGGTCCCTAGTTCCATCTGCCCTCAGCTTGATCACTCCGTGCCGACGAATCTGGGAGCAGGCTCGTCGTGCCCTTAGCCGATCTTCCACCCTTTATAAGCTGGCTGCTGACCGTAAGCGGTCTTCTGCCCCTGCCTACTCAGCAGGCCAAAAGGTTTGGTTATCGACCCGGCATTTGCCACTCCGCGGGGTGCCGCGGAAATTCACTCCTAGGTTTGTCGGTCCATTTCCTGTGTCTAAGGTCATCAATCCCGTCTCTGTCCGTCTTCGATTGCCCAGTTCCATGTGTATTCATCCCACTTTCCATGTTAGTCAGGTTAAGCCCGTTAAGTCCAGTTCTCTGTGCCCTCTGGCTGTCCGCCCCCCTGTGCGTGGCGTGGGGGGGGGTGGGGGGGGAGATTGGGGGCTGTTTTCTCTGTGCAGCGGCTCCTTGCCTCCCGTCGTCGGGGCCGCGGTTTTCAGTACTTGGTTGATTGGGAAAGGTACGGCCCCGAGGAGCGGTCGTGGGTTCCCTCCCGCTTCATCCTGGACCCCGGTCTTATTTGTGACTTTCGTGTGGCTCAGTCTTCTGCTCGTGGGCCGTCCGGGGTCAGCCCTGGGGGGTTCTGTCAGGGTGTGAGCTATTGTGCTGTTTTGGTTGGTTTTTTATTGTTTGCCTGCTTTTCTTTCCTTTTGGGTCTGTCTGTCCCTTTCTCTCTTGTCTGTCTCTGCTGGCTCTCGGTGGTGGGTGTTTCCCTGTCTCTGGCCACACCCCCTTTCTGGTACATTCCACGCACACCTGCTTCCAATCAGCACCTCATCACCTGGGTGTATTTAAGCTCCTCTGTTTGCCTTATTCCTTCGCCAGATTGATGTGCCTTGTGCCTTCTCTCAAGCTCTGTTTTTGTTTATTCCTGACCTGCTTGCCTCTCGTGTGTAATGACAACCTGCCTGTATTATCCACCATGTCTAAGCCTGATGTTCCAAGTATTTCCGCTCTTCTTGGACTGCCTTTTTGTGTCCCGGACCCTGTTTACTGCTCCAGTAAACTGTTTTTACTCACAGAGCTGTGTTATCGAGTCCTGCATTTGTGTCCAGCTTTTCTGTGGAGCCAGTCCTGATAAAACAGACTAACATATGACAGATACACTGATTTGGCCCTCATATTCTGGTACGCATTAGTGTTCTTAGTAACCATAGATGTATCTTTAACCAGTTCCTCAAAATAGTCCTTCCAACTGTAAACACTGGGACAAAATTTTAACTTTGGCCTGTGATTTTTCTAAAATCAATCAATCAATAATAAATGAAATCAAACCACTTTGTCCTTGATTGTCCCCCAAATATTCCACTAATTTTGTTCCAAATAGGATCAAAACTTTTTGAATTATTATCTTTGCACAGAGATGGACTGACAACAACACACACACACACACACACACGGGTGTAATACAAATTTTTGTTACTCATATTTAATTTGAAACCTGTATAATCTGCACAAAAACAGATATTCTCAGTTTCTTATTCATCTTCTGATGATTACATTTAATTTACACTTCTGCTTTATTGCCAAATGATCCTGATAATTCTTATAGTTAAATGGCTCTGAAGCTGCATCCTAGTGTCGCCGACCGAACGGTCCCCCCTAAAACTCAGTCCGCCCTGCCTTCACTGTGCATGCGTCATTAGCCGCGTTTCACCAATTATCATCTTGTTTCTGCTTCAAACTGCCTCCAGTCATCATCTGTCTCACCGACAGATATCTGAAGCTTTTGTACAACAATTATTTCCACATAAATTCAGCATTACTTCATCAGAAAAGAGGGAGGAAGCGATCAGAGCGTTGTGGCTACATGGGCTGCTAGCTGATGCGTTCACCTCGCCTCCGTTATTTCAAAGCATCACTGAATATCTCCTTGTGTCTGCTTAAAATGACTTTAGAATGATTTAAGGGGTTTTACTTTGTCATCTGATGGTTAATAATCCCATTAATCCATTTAATCACTTTGGGTAAAGAGAGTCAGACTGAGACAAGATGCTGAGCTTCGAAATGACGCATGTGCAGTGGAGGCATGGCGGACCAACTTTTAGGGGGACCGTTCAGTCTGCGCCACCAGATTATACTTTCCTGCTGCTTTAATGACTCAAACGGGCGTCACTGTTGAGCAGCATCCTCCGTCACCCTCACCACTTTACCACCTTTGACACGTTGCACTTACAGTCAGAAGGCAGCAAGTGGTGCACAGCTGGAACTGGTATAAATTTCGGTAAAATTGAAAACATGTGACTCAAATTCACATACACAAATATCTGCTGTTTCTGGTAACATCAAAGGACTTGGGTATAATACAGCAGCTGTAATGGTGATGTCTTTAATTTGAAAAGAAACAGAATGAAGAGCAGCCAAACTTAGAAAATGGTCAGGTCAAGGAGCGTGCACTGGGGTCTCACCTGGGTTTTGTGACCATCTGCGTCCACTTGTCATTTTCCAGCTGCTGAGCTCCTTAGTATGGAGGCACCTGTCCACTCCATCGTGCACAGGGAAAGGCGCCACATGATCAAAATACTGCAGTTGACATTCCCTCATAATGCAAGTCATACGACTCATTCAAGATTCAAGTCTCAAGATTTTTTTAATTGTCATTTCACCTTCTGAAAGTTACAAAGTGGAATGAAATTTTGTTGCCACTGTCTCCACATAAAAACAAAGATGAATAAAAATAAAATAGCAAATATACCAAAAAAAAAACAAAAACATAAAAAGAAGATATACAGTTGTATGTAAAAGTTTGGTCACCCCTGATAATTTTCATGATTTTCCTTTATAAATCATTGGTTGTCTGGATCAGAAATTTCAGTTAAATATATCATATAGCAGACAAACACACTGATATTTGAGAAGTGAAATGAAGTGTCTTGTATTTACACAGTGTGCAAATAATTTTAAACAAAATTAGGCACCCTTGTCATTTTATTGATTTTAATACATTTACCACTGATTATTGGAACACAAAATTGGTTTGGTAAACTCATTGACTCTTATTTAAGGTGGCCATTTACAAATGTTTCCCCTCTTTACATCTCTTCTAATGAGTGGCAACATGTGAGCCTCTAAACAAATGACCTGAAAATGTTACTGTTTGGACTGGAGTGGAACGGAGAACCCAAGTTTTGGGAGCAGAAACGAGAGTGAAGTGAATCAGAAAACTGGTTTATTGACAATGGAATGTGTGTGGAGGATGTAGAGGAGTCGGCAGCCTTGCAGAGTGGAGACACGGCCCGCACAGCAGTGGAACCAGGAAACCACAGTACGGACGGCGTTGAAACCAGAGCGAAGAGTGGGTGATGCAATTAGGTGGCTGCCTGCAAGCTGTCAACGTGTAATCTGGAGAGGACACACAGGTGAGTGGTTTGCTTAGCACACAAACCCAGTGCAATTCCAGAAGCAAATCAAGTTCACAGTCAGATCTCTGAGCAACAGTCAGTATCTTAGCAGAATCCCAAACAATGGAATGATCTTAAAGCTAGGAAAAAGACAGACAAAAATTCTGAGCTTGGAAGCTCAGACAAAGCTGCAGGAAAACTAGCAGCACACAAACTGCTGAACGTGGGAGCTCAGAAAAATACTTGCATAGGAACGCACAAACTCTGAGGAGACAGACAGGCCAGATACAATGGAAGATACGCTGGGTTTCTGGCGACGATGAAGTGAAGAGCTGGGGTTTATATGCAGAGACTGATGAGATGAGACGCAGGTGTGTCGATCAGCTTGAGGCGTGCCACCTGTGCAGAGGAGAGAGCAGCAGGAACAGGCAGCCCACAACAGAAAACAAAGATTGTTCAACATCATGGTTTAGGGGAAGGATACAAAAAGCTATCTCAGATTTCAGCTGTCAATTTCCACTGTGAGGAACATAGTGAGGAAATGGAAGACCAGAGGCACATTAAGGCCCGAAGTGGCAGGCCAAGAAAAATCTCAGATAAGCTGAAGTGAAGGATGGTGAGAACAGTCATAGTCAACCCACAGACCTGCTCCAAAGACCTATAACATGAGCTTGCTGCAGATAGTGTCTCTGTGCATCGTTCAACTATACAGCGCACTTTGCACAAAGAGATGCTGTATGATGCTGTAATGCAGAGGAAGCCTTTTCTGTGTACACACCACAAACAGAGTTGCTTGAGGTATGCTAAAGCACTTTTGGACAAGTCAGCTTCATTTTGGAATAAGGTGCTGTGGACTGATGAAACTAAAATTGAGTTATTTGGACATAACAAGGGGCGGTATGCATGGCTGAAAAAGAACACAGCATTTCAAGAAAAACACTTAGGTGGTTCCATCATACTGTGTGGCTGTGTGGCCAGTGCAGGTACTGGGAATCTTGTTAAAGTTGAGGGTCACATGGATTCCAGTCAGTATCAGCAGATTCTTGAGAACAATGTTTATGAATCAGTGACAAAGTTGAAGTTGTGCTGGGGCTGGATCTTTCAGCAAGACAACGACCCTAAACACTGCTCAAAATCTACTAAGACATTCATGCAGAGGAACAAGTACAACGTTCTTGAATGGCCATCTCAGTCCCCAGACCTGAATATTATTGAAAATCTGTGGTGTGATTTTAAGCGGGCTGTCCATGCTCAGAAACCAACAAACATGAGATGTTTTGTAAAGACGAATGGTCCAAAATACCTTCAACCAGAATCCAGACTCTCATTGGAAGCTATAGGAAGCGTTTAGAGGCTGTTATTTCTGCAAAAGGAGGATCTACTAAATATTGATGTATTTTTTCTGTTGGGGTGCTCAAATTTATGCACCTGCTTAATTTTGTTTAAAGAATTATTGCACACTTTCTGCAAATCCTATAAACTTCATTTCACTTCTCAAATGTCACTGTGTTTGTCTGCTATATGATATATTTAACTGAAATTTCTGATCCAAACAACCAATGATTTATAAAGGAAAATCATGGAAATTATCAGGAGTGCGCAAACTTTTACACACAACTGTACTATGTGTGTGCAAACTTCAGGGTGGAAAGATGAAGGACTCTGACAACAAGCTCTGTAGGTAAAAGCAGTTTACTGAAACAGTAAATAGGGTCCAGTACACAGTAAAGCAGTCCAACAAGAATAATAAAACCAAAAACATCAGGCAAAAGGCATGGTTGAGGATACAGGCAGGTAGTCAGAACACACAAGAGGCAAGCAGGTCGAGAATACAAACAGAGCTGGAGTGAAGGCACTAGGCGCATCAATCTGGCAAATGACAAGAGGAACGGAGGAGCTTAAATACACCCAGGTGATGAGGTGCTGACTGGGAACAGCTGTGCGAAGAATGAATCAGAAGGAGGGTGTGATCAGAGAGAGAGGGAAACGCCCACCACCAAGAGTCAGCAGAGACAGTCAAGAGAGAAAGGGACAGGCAGACCCAACGAAAAACCCCAACAAGAGACTAAACATAACAGAACCAACAAACCAAGACAAGAAGAACAGCAAACAAAGCCCAATCGTGACAGACAGGTATGCAGTGAATATTATAAATAGTGGATTGTGCAGCTGAAGGTGCAAACAGCTCA
The DNA here is from genome assembly GCF_902500255.1 of Thalassophryne amazonica. Lineage (NCBI taxonomy): Eukaryota > Metazoa > Chordata > Actinopteri > Batrachoidiformes > Batrachoididae > Thalassophryne > Thalassophryne amazonica. The sequence goes on from NC_047121.1 coordinate 3,600,757, forward strand.
AATGTAAACACATACATGATATGGAGAGAGGGAGTGGAGGTGGGGGGGGGGGGGGGGGGGTTACTGAGAATTCAGGAGTCTTATTGCAGTGGGAAAGAAGGTTTTGCAGAACCTGGATCTTCTGCTTTGAATGCCCTGATAACATCTGCCTGAGAACAGAGGGGAGAAGAGTCCGTGGTTGGGATGTGTGGGGTCTGCACTCATCTGAGTCTCCAGACGTAACTGCTCATTTGACAAAACGGATTCTCGGGAGGGACCTATACCAAAAACATCGAGGCATCAACTTTGGTCACTGGTTAAAGTCCAAGTCTCACACTGGAGGCACTGGGACTCTAAAGACTCGGACCTTTGTTCTCTTGCATCACCAGACACTTCTTTGCAGTGACCTCATGAGTCCATAAGCTCTACCCAGACATCACTCATCCTCAGGATGAGTTCACGAATGTCACTGCCAAGATTTCAACACTCTCAACACATACAACCCCACATCAGAAAAAGTTGGGGCTGTATGGAAAATGCAAAAAAATAAACAAATAAATAAATAAAATGCACATATACTTTGACTTCTATTTCATGTGTTAATATACACACCATTCCTGCATTTCACATCTGCAACACATTCCAAAAAAAGTTGGGACAGGGACAATTTAGGGTGAGGAGCAAGGTAAAAAATAAAAATAAAAATAAATAAATAATGGTGTTATTTCAAATAGGTGATTGTAATCATGCTTTGGCATAAAAACAAAATTCCCATAAAAAAAATTCTGTTTTTGAAGAGCAAAGATGGGCAGATTATCACCAGTTTGTCACCAAATGTGTGAGAAAATGATTGAAACGGTTTAAAAACAGTGTTCCTCAAAGAACGATAGCAAGATATTTGCATATTTCTCCCTCTACAGTGCATAATATCATTAAACAATTCAATTAATCTGGAGGCATTTCAGTGTGTAAAGTGCAAGAGTACAAACCGAAGCTCCTGTGATCTCCAGGCACCCAGATCTTACGCGTAGCCAAGGGTGGGCCCGGGTGGGCCTGGGCCCGCCCACTTGTCACCCAGGCCCGCCCCATCCAATGAGAAGGCTGAGTCGACACTCGACAGTCACCTGTTGTTGCCTCATTGTATTCCTATGATATGGTATAGCATTAGCACTGAGCGACAATTAATAAATTTTGTCAAAAAAATCTGGTTCATCTTCTGTGATTTTTATTCATTCATTTTCAGAGTACAGTGGTCCCTCACTATAACGCGGTTCACCTTTGGCGGCCTCGCAGTTTTTTTAGTGCAATTTTGCATGCTTTTTTTTAAACGGCGCATTGTGTTCTGCGTCCTTATCAAGCGGGCTGCTCGCGGCACCAGTCGGCATCACCACGATTGCTCTCACTGCCTCCGATGCTCAGTAAACGCTGCAGCGGGCCAATCACACAGCCACCCTCCTGTCTGCTGTGCGGAATTGCGCCAAATCTGGCAACAGGTCCAGAGACTACGCTTGCTGTTTTGAGGACTTGGATTCTTTGCGGGTCCCACATCCGTACCTCAGGAGGCAGTGAGCGAAGGGAGAGCCGCGCATTGTGTTCTGCGTGTCTGTTTATAATCTTCTCACCCAGAAGAAAAAAGAGAGTGTTTACACAGGAGAGAAAAGTTAGAAAATGTTAATGCCTGTTTGAGAAAAGTGTGTAGTGAGGGGTTTTACAGCCTTAAAACATCTATAATAATTGCAAAAAATAGCACTGACTAATTCGCGGATTTTGCATATCACAGGTTGTTTTTGAATGTAACTCCCGCGATAAACGAGGGAGCACATTTTTCCTCAAATAAATAGTCTTCTTCACAGTGCCAATAACAACATGCACCATCGAACGGCTGTTTTCTACTGTTAATCGGATAAAAACGTCCACCAGAACATCCATGTTGACTCACAGACTGAATGCACTTTCCCTTGAAAGAGAACTGACCGAATCGTTGGACTATGATGACGTGATAAGAGAGTTAAACAAAAACCCCGTCGTCTCCTGCTGTAGCATTAAAAGGATTCATCAAATGTAAGTGTGAGACCATTAATTACTTTTTCTTCTAAATAGGCCTAATTGTTAATATTATATTGCAACTGCCACGAATCATGTTGGTGTCCGTTCTGATGGTTTTTAATTTGGCCGCCGAGCCATGGTTTCCATTGTTTATCAATTTCATAATTTGGCCACCGGGCCAACCTGTTTTCATGTTGCGGATATATTTTGAATTTTTATTTTAAAGGACTTTACATGACTAAGTGTTGCGTTGCTGCATTGTCCATGGGGTGCTTGTGTCTGACATTTTGCGTCTGTGTAACTGTGCACACAGTGTCTGTGCAGTTGGCTGAGATGTGTTCATCATTAAACTTGGAATTCATTTTTAAAACAATGCCTTATTTAAATACATTTTGGGTTTAGGCCGAGCCAAGTAGGCTACCAGACTGAATGTGTGTGTGTGTGTGTGTGTGTGTGTGTGTGTGTGTGTGTGTGTGTGTGTGTGTGTGTGTGTGTGTGTGTGTGTGTGTGTGTGTGTGTGTGTGTGTGTGGAGCTGCACTGCAGCTTGCATTATCCATGAAGAGTACTTGTGTCTGACGTGTCACGTCTGTGTGCTCACTTTGCCAGTGCTGTAGGCTAAGTGATAACGTTGCTTGCGATGTCCAAACGAGACATACTTTTTCAAACTGTGTATCATAATACCTACACCTTACCTATAACCCCAAAGGTTGGGCCTGTCTGATTCTTTCTGGGCCCACCCATTTTATGATTTCTGCCTACGCCCCTGCCCTAGATGACACTGTATCAAGAACAGTCATTCATCAATAGCTGATATAACCACATAGGCAAAGGATTACTTTGGGATACTTTTGTTAATCACTACAATACAGAATTAAAATTCACAAATGCCACTTATCAATCAATCAATCAAGTTTTATTTCTATAGCACTTTACAACAGTTTTCACTGAACCAAAGTGCTTTCCAATAGCACCAGCTAGAGATAAAATAAAAAGAAAAGTACGAAAAACACAATAAAACACAATAAGAGCATCCAAAATAGAATAAAAATAGACAAAAAAGTGTCAAAGCAATTATGTGCAAAAAGCTATGTTTTTAACTTAGCTTTAAACAAAGGCAAGCTATTAATGGACCTCAGTTCAGGAGGTAATGCATTCCACAACTTAGGACCTGCTACTGTAAAAGAACGGTCACCCCATTGTTTGGACCTGGACCTGGGAACCTCAAGAAAGTTTTGGTCAGCAGACCGAAGTGCTCTGACAGGGTTGTGTGTTTTTAACAGGTCACATAAATAAGAAGGTGCAATGTCATTTACAGCTTTAAAAACAAACATTAACAGTTTAAAATCAACTCTAAAACGGACTGGAAGCCAGTGCAGGGAGTAAAGTACAGGAGTGATGTGGCTGTGCTTCCTGGTATTGGTCAACAGGCGAGCAGCAGTATTCTGAACCAGTTGGAGTCGGTTTAGAGAGCCTTGAGTGATACCAACATAAAGTGCATTGCAAAAGTCAATCCGGGAGCTGATAAAAGCATGCATAGCCTTTTCAAGGTCCTTTTGGCTTAGAAAGGGTTTGACTTTTGCCAGCAGTCTCACTTAAAACTTTACTGTGAAAAAAACGAAGCCTAATGCCTTGTTTAGAAGTGATGTTGACTTCTCTGGGCTCAGAGGCTGTTGTGTGGGCCGCTGAAGAGGAGGTACTGCTGGCCTACCGCCACCAGAGGGCGCCCTGCTTGAAGTGCGGGCTTCAAGCATGAGAGGGCGTCGGAGCAACAGAGAGTGACAGCTGTCACTCATCAACAGCACCAGCTGTCACTCATTCTACTATCATCATCCACATCACCATAAAAGCCGGACTGCAACTCCACCTCCCTGCCGAGAAATCAGCTACCACTCAGTTAACCTTCTCTGCTGTGCCTTACTGTTGGGTATTTTCTCCTCCTAACATTTTTAAAACCTTTAACAAGACAAACAGAGTCAAGAAACACCAGTGAGACAGAAAGTCAAATTTTACGCGCGGAGTGCGGCCAGGCTGTACACCAAGGCTACACTAAAGTCTGGCCTGCTTTTCCGCTCTTTTTATTAAGAGACGCCCTCATCACATAAACAAGAAACTTGTCCTAAGGGTGGGGGTGATGACGCAAGACAAGTTTCTTCCCATAACATAAACGCATACGTCAATAAGTGCAGCTGTAAGGAAGAACACTTTCAGGTCAGCACATCTCGTTCGTCTGTTGCAGGTATCAGCTGTTCTGCATCTGCCTGAAGTGTCCTGTCTTTCACACTCCTTCACACTAAACACCACATCACAATAGTTAAAACGTTCTCTTACTCCCAGTCGTTAGAGGCTGCGAAAACAAAGTTATATTATAATAATAAGTACATCCAGCCCTTCATTCCCAGCTCAGATTGACCCCAGAGTGCTAAAACAAAATTGAATTCTCAGGATTGCATTAAGACAGGTGCAAAACAGCACATCTCCGTTCTCATGAGAAAGAAGACAAAGCTAAAACAAGGTTGAATAACACGTACATTCTCAGGGTGAAGTGCAAAACAGCACAACACCGTTCTCATGAGAAAGAAGACAAAGCTAAAACAAGGTTGAATAACACGTACATTCTCAGGGTGAAGTGCAAAACAGCACAACACCGTTCTCATGAGAAAGAAGACAAATGTACAAATGTTTAACAGTGATAACATATATACAAAATCCTTAACATTCCCCTCCTGTTTATCGCCTGTTAAACATACAGTAGGCATCACTCAGCTTAGCACTTCTTTTTGAGATTTTCACTAAGAGGTTCATCATGGTATGTTCTCTCTCTAGGCTTACACCCCAGAGGTGATGTCGTCATTGTCACCATCATCGGTGTCTGGGTCATCATACTTCCATTGGTCTGGGTACAGGTCAGGAGAGCCATCGTCCTCCTCGTTGTTGTCTGTCCCCAGAAGTGGATATGATGCCGGACCCCCTCCTGGTCCTGGACTTATTGCTGTGGTTATCATTCTATTTACAAGGCCTCGGAGACATGGAATACAACAACATCCACACAATGTTAGAATTGCAGCAAATACTGCTATAGACACTAATAGTGAAGAAATCAAAGACCTCCATTTTCTCATCCCTTCCAGCCACCAATCCCAGCCTTCGGTGTTTACTCCACTGTGCTCTTTCATCTTCCTGTTCAACGTCCTCAGCCCGTCAATGGCTTGAGTGAGACTGCCGTCTGCAGCCGTGTTGTTGGGAATGAATGTGCAGCATTGTTCTCCGAACATGGCACAAACACCTCCTTTCTCTGCCAACAACATATCCAGAGCAATACGATTCTGGAAGGCCATAAGGGACGTGGCTTCTAACTGTGAATGGACAGCCTTAAATCCTTCCTCAGTCCAATTTCCTAATTTCTGTACATTGTAGTGGATGTAGTTTATTCTGTCCACGTTTTTATTAATTGAGCACCACCAACAGATGGAAGATTCGAATCCAGCTGCTATTTGATTAACCAGTTTATACTCGTCAGGCACTCCCCTGGGGACTCCTATTGCGTCAATATATGTTGGATTTCCCACTCCTTTCCAATCTCTTTTCACTCTATGTCTGGCTATGCCTTTCTGCCAATCTTCAGGAATAAGAGAGGCTGCATATGTCGTAACGTCTTCAGGGGTCATGGGTATGGCTTCAACTGGTAACAATAATGATATTAATGCACAATAACCTGACACATTCCGTGGCAGTCTGTCAAAGATTCTGTTATCCCCACACCACCACCATACGTCACTCCTCCCGACAGGTTTGAATGTGGGAGTACTATGGACCACATTCTTACACCAGGCGGTGTGGTTTAAGCTACCCAAAGTCTTACTTGTCCCTGTCAAGTGTACACATGTATGGTTAGCATGCCCAACTTTGCTTGAGAATAAAGGTTTAATCTTAGTCAATTTGGTCACTGGATAGATCTTGTCCCACTTAGAACAATTGTTGTTTGCCGCAATGTATGTCTGTGTCATAGCAGTCAGTAGACAGTCTTTGGGTAATGCTGCCGGTATTACCTGTAATATAGGTCTGGGTCCCATACATACAACACAGTCCTTCTTTGCTGCTAGTCCTGCTTGTTCTGCCATTAAAAGCCAATTGTTATTTTGTCCACTAATTCCTGTAGTTACTAGGAACCAGTCATCTGCCTTCATGTCTTTTGTGCCTTGTACAGACACCCCCTTTGCTTGTATGGGCACCCCCTTTGCTTGTATGGGCACCCCCTTTGCTTGTATGGACACCCCCTTTGACGTACTTAATTCGGTCAATATTGGTTGCTGTACTCTATCTGTTTCACAGAGGAAGAAATGGAAATACGGATCTTTTCCTTGTTTGTATACCCAAAGGAGGAACAACCAACAGTTTCCCTCTATATCAGGTGGGAATATGGTTCCTTTTTCTGTGGTATTCACCACTATAGACAGCTTATCATCTGTTTGATACATTTTGAGAATTTGACTCTGGTACTTAGCCCACTCGGTTTGTGCCCATCTTGGTGTCCATCTACTCCATTCATCGGCTACCAACGTTTCCCATCTCCTATCTTGTTGATCGTTGGTCATATACCATGAGAAACTATTTCCGTAATTAGTCCCTCTGTCACCATCCGGCATTCCATGGGTAAGAGCACTATATGGTACAGAGATGATCACAGAAGTATTTCTAGGAATGCAGGCTTGTACACCAAATCGGTACGCATTATTCCCGTTACAGCTATGTACTGTGGCATTTATTATCGGACTGGGGTCTTCGTTACTTCTTTTTGGTCTCTGCAATCTGTGGATGTGATCCTTATTATCATGTCCCGTGCTCATGGCTTTTAATAATAATCCCAATTCAAAAAAGAAAAGTAGCATAACAAGGACTGTCCGTGGGGTCCAGAAACCCTCGTTCTTTTCATTTTTTTCTTTCGCCATTTCTGCACACTACAGCACACCTATGTTCAGAACAGTGGCTTCTTAATGTCTTCTGCTAGCTTTCGTGTCTAACCTGGATCTTAACACCAAGCTCACACACTATTACTAGTCTTGTCCTACTGTTCTTACTGTTTGTCTGTGTCTGCAGAAATGACTTTCTTACAGTGAGTTAAATGAATCCATGTACTTCTTTCCCCAATTTTCAAAGCTGTGGGTGTTGTGAGTAGTACTTGATAGGGCCCTTCCCATTTAGGTGAATGCCAGTGTTTTCTCTTGATGCTTCTTATCAACACCCAGTCTCCAGGTACCACTTTGGGGTCCTCCTGTGGAGAAATGGGATCATCAGTGTTTGGATCTCTCCCTCGTTGTCCTTCTAACATTTTTCTCATGTAATCCGCCAAATTGGCTTCCTCAGGTACATCCCAAATTTGTCCATAATATGGCAATCGATATTTTCTGCCAAACAATGTTTCATACGGTGTCAACCCCATGGTACTAGTTATGTTTATATACATTTTTACCAAATCTACACAATGCGTCCATGGTCTGCCTGTTTCCTCCATTGTCTTTCTAAGTCTGTTTTTTACTGTTCCATTCATCCTTTCCACTAATCCGGCGCTTTGTGGATGATAAGAACAATGATTTTTGAGATTAACCTGTAGTGCTTCTCCTACGTATTGCACTATTGTATTAACAAAATGCGCTCCATTATCTGAATAGACTGTTTCTGGTATTCCAAATCGTGGGATGATGTCTTTGCATAATGCTTTAGCCACTGTAAGTGAATCTGCATGTTTTGTAGGGAACAATTCTACCCATTTTGAGAAGGCATCAATTATGACTAAACAAAATTCCTTCCCTTCATGTTTACTCAGCTGTATATAATCCATATGAATCACTTGAAAGGGATATTGTGGTGTTGGAAATTTACCTCTTTGGGGTCTCAAATTGCCTTGTGAGTTGTGTTTTGCACATATCATGCATGCTCTACAATGCTGTTTTGCATATGCATCGAACCCATAAAGACAAAAAATAGATTGCAATTGCGATATCATACCCCCTGATGAGACATGCGTCACGCCATGGCTCATAATAGCTGCCCATTTAAACATATTTTTTGGCAATATGGGTTTCTTTTGTGGTCATACGTACAAGTCATTTGCATACGTAGCTCCTTTAGCTATCCACATTTGTTTTTCTCTGTCTGTTGCCTGCTGTTGCATGTCAGCAAGCAGTGTATGACCTAAATGCAAATCTGGAGTAGTTTCCTGTACAACAAAAATAGAAGAAGCTGCTGCTGCCTCTTTTGCTGCTCTGTCAGCAAAATCATTTCCTTTTGAAACACTGTCAGAGCCATTGGTGTGAGCCGCACATTTGCATATAGCAATTTGTTGAGGCAACTTCACAGCTTGCAGTAGGGCAGTTAGGAGAGTGGCATGAGTCACTGGCTTTCCAGACGATGTCACCATTCCACGCTCCTCCCACAGTTTTGCAAACACATGCACTGTGCTGAAAGCGTACTGGCTGTCCGTATAAATTGATACGGCCGTAGCTTGAAACAGATAGCAAGCTGCAGTTAAAGCAACTAATTCAGCTGCTTGTGCTGAAAATGACGATGGCAATGAAGCAGAATCTAATACTTCTGAATTTGTGACGACAGCATATCCAGATTGCGTTTGTCCATAAGCATTTTTGGTGGAAGAACCATCCACATACACGATTGTACTGTTTGGGATGGGTGTGTCCCGGAGGTCTGGGCGTGCTTTTGTACAAACTGTTGCTACATCAAGACAATTGTGCGGCTCACCATCCTCAGGTAAAGGTATCAATGTGGAGGGATTCAATGTTGTACATCGCTCTATTGTAAGGTGTGGCTGTGATAGTAGCAAGGACATGCACGAAAGATGTCTTGCTGGGGACAAAAGGCTCATGTTTGTCTGCAACAGAAGTGCAGAAACTGCATGTGGAACTTTCAGTGTCAACTGATGGAATAGAACAACATTACTGCTACTTTGAACAGCCATAGAGGCTGCAATAACAGCCTGTACGCATGGTGGTAGAGCACTTGCCACTGCATCCAATTTAGATGAGTAGTAGGCAACTGGCCTTAATTTTGAGCCATACACTTGAACCAAAACACTAGTCATGAACTTATTCTTACAATCAGCTGTTTGAATGAATGGTTTACTATAATCTGGTAGTGCCAAAACTGTGGATGACACTAATGTTTGTTTTACTTTTACAAAAGCTTCCTCAGCATCTCTGTTCCATTCCAACACGGTTGACATTGAAATATCATCTTTGTACATCAAATCAGAAAGTGGACTAGTCAACTCTGCATAGCAAGGAATCCATGCCCTGCAGTAATTTGTCAATCCAAGAAATGACATCATCTGCTTTTTGGCTTGTGGTTTTGGAGCGTGCAAAATTGCTTCCTTCCTGTCAGACAGGATCGTGCGCCCTGTGGCTGATAACTCATGTCCTAAATATTTTACTTTATCCCTACACAACTGAACTTTGTTTCTACTCACTCTGTCGCCATTGTCAAATAAGAAACATAATAATGCTACTGTGTCAGTTATGCAGTTTTCTCGTGTGTCAGAGGCAATCAAAATGTCATCAACATACACTAACAGTTGGCTATCTGCCGGTGGAACGAAATTGGCTAAACATGCTGACATGACTTGAGAATAAATAGTTGGACTTTCTGCGTAACCCTGCGGTAATCTGGTGAATGTATATCGTTGTCCTTTAAAGGTAAAAGCAAACCAGAATTGACTATCTGGATGTACTGGCACAGAGAAAAATGCATTACTTATGTCAATTACTGAGAAACTATTAGAATTTGGTCTCAGCGAATTTAACAAGGTGTGTGGATCTGGGACACATGGTGCTCTTTTAATCACAGCAGCATTTACTGCCTGCAGATCTTGAATCATTCTCCACCCCACTGAGGGCGGAGCCTTTTTTACCGGAAATATGGGTGTGTTACATGGTGAATCTGGACATGGCACTATTACTCCTGCTGTTAATAAATCCTCTATTACTGGCCTGATTCCGTCAATTGCATCAGGTTTCAATGGATACTGTCTTACACATGGTCTGTATTCTGTTTTTGGTCTTATAACTACAGGTTGTGCATTTTTAATCAGTCCTACGTCTGAAGGACCTGTTGTCCACAATCCTGACGGTACTGAAGAGAGAAGAGCATCCTCTTCAGGACTCAACTGAAACACTCAGGATTGTGAAGTGGACGCATCAATGTGTGTTCCAGCTGTCAGCACCAATGAGACATTAACTGGCACTTTATACAACTTGGTTGATGGACTGAACTCCGTTCGTGGGCCAACTCTACTCCAATCAGAGGCTGACAAAGCTGTTATGACTGTCAGTCCCAATTCTTGCCATTCTGTCAAATATGGCTTACAAAGTGACATATGTAATGGCATACCTGTGAATCTCAATTTTGATACATCTTCAGTGGCGCCTGTTACTGTTATGACAGCTGTTGAGTTGCCATCATGAATCAAATCGGTCATTGTCAGTTTCACAGGTGAAACATTTTTCAATTTAGTTTCATAGTCACCATCCGGACCTGGAGGATCTTTATGCCACATTGTGACATGCAGGTCAGGTGGTGACATCTGTTGTTCAGGATTTTTTAGTAGGGCTGTCGCTTGCAAGACGACATCTTTACCCCATCCTGCAGCATCTTCTTCTGAAATGTCAAATGTATAGTAATAGTGGAATGTGGGGTCAGCGCTTTCTTCTCTTACCATGTTAACGCCTCCTGTGCGTTCAACAACTAATTTCTCTTGTTCCACAATTATGGACAAGCCCAATGCAGTCAATCCGTCTCGTCCTAGGAGGTTAACTGGACATTGTGGCATGCTCAACACTGACATAGTACACGTCAGGCCAAGTGGATCTGTCAACGTTATGGGTTTGGTGATAGGGACGTCTGATGTTTGTCCATTTGCAGAGCGAACCCTAAAGATTTCGTTGCTTAATTGATGGACAGGTATGTTGTCATTACATGTGGTTCTACATGCTCCTGTATCACAAAGGAATGTCACTGGTCGTCCATTTACCAACAAAGTCACTTCTGGTTTTGGTACCGGATTTCCCAGCAAGGCACACAGATCCATATCACAATCAGACTGCCTATCTGATGTGGAATCATGGATTATGGATTCTAGTCATTGTGGATACTGTGGCTGCGGAGGATTATTCCGTTGTGGAATTCTCCCTGCTGCTCCCTCAGTAGGTGGATTCGGACAATTTCTATACATATGTCCCTCTCTTCCACAGTTCCAACAAATCAGGGGACCACGTGGTGGCCCTCCCTGTCTGTGCTGCTGTTGTGGTTGCCATGGTCCTTGACGTTGTGGCTGTCCACCTTGTCTATTTTGCCATGGCTTTTTGGGGCGTTTGCACTGCTTCTGCTGTCTTAAGTTACCCTGCTGGTAATATATTTCATCATCTCCATGTGCTACATACACTCCTTTGTCGCTGTTTCTTGTCTTTTTCTGCTTTAAGACTTCTTCTGCATGACAGCAGTGTGTATGTGTTTCTTCCAATGTGCCTGTAGGCAATCCAATCCAATGTTTCTGTATCCAAGCTTTTATATCCTTTTTGGAATGTTGGATCAGAGCGTTTTTCAATTGTTGTTCATACACAGGTGTTTCTGGCAATATGCCACTATGGACCCTAAATACATTCTCAAACCTGCACCTAAACTCTGTCCATGGCTCTCCTTCTTTCTGAGTTGTCCTGGTAATTTCAGTATAATTTATCTTTGGTCCTAACACTCCTTTCGCACGTGTAATCATAGCTTCCACTCTTGTTTTCAAGACTAGATCATCATGTGTCAGTGGTACGCCTTGTTGATCTGCAGGATTCCAGTCTCCGCGTACCTGACTCCATTTAGGGCCACATGCTTTCATCCACACCTGTTGGACTTCAGGTCCATTAAGGTGGTAAGATGTTCTAATGTTTTCTATATCCTGCATAAAGCCCTCGATATCGACATGTGGCGATGGTATCATGTCGACTGCTGCTTTGATATCATCAGCATTCCATGTCCGATAAACGAGCATGGTTGGTAGCTGTCCTGCTGTTCCTGCACGAGGATTTGGTACTTCTATCATAGGATAGGCACCTCCCTGATCACTATGTTCCACCATGGGAGGGGCTGTAGGCACTTTCGCTTGACTGCGTGTTTGTGGTTTTTCTGGTTTTTCTCTTTTTACCTTAGGTTTTACTGCCAAATCATACTGTGGTGGCGGTACATCGTCATCCTCTGGTAGAGGAGATAAAGGTCTCTTTGTCACCGACGATCCAGCCGGCGGTGGTTGTTGAGGCTGTTCTGGCTCTCTGTGCTGAATTATCACATCTTCTTCTGCCTTACCTACAGCTTTCTTTTTCCTCGCTTTCTCTAATCGTCGCTTCTCTGCTCCTTTCTGTCTGTTCTCTGCTTCCTCCTCCCAAAATGCCACTAAATCTGCCCCTACTTTCTGCATCTTTTTCTCATCACCTTTATGTTCCCGTTCTAACTCCTTCTTCAGCTTTTGTATGCTGATCAGGTTCAGTCGTCCGTCAAAGTCATGTTTATTTATCCAGGTCTCCAATTTCTTTGTTGCTTTTGGATTTTTTGCTTCCATAAATTTCCAGTCGTCAGTTGATAAATTTCCCTTATTTATAGACGTCTTACCCCCCATTTTTATTATCCCTTGTTATAATTTGGACTTCAGACGGGGGCACACCTAGGGTGTTCTAAATCTGAAGTTTTCACACTTTCTTTGGACGTGACAATTAATTTGCCGTCGTGTGGTTGATTCCTTTCACCTCCCCGTAGGAAGCGGAATCACTTGCCTGCTGCTTCCACACGCACGGTTGTCACTAACGTTGTCCAAAGTATTACACTTTCACACAGTTATTTACACTTACACAAAACACTATTTACACATAGAAACACTTTTTAATAATCGTACGCGTATTCTTATGCCAGGGGAGCTCGCCCTTCCGTGAAATTTAACTAATGTCCTGCATTAGGGGACTCCGCCGTCCCTGCCAAATTTAACTGCTTTTTTACAGTGCACCCGGGATTTCCTTTACGTATTAAAACAGAGGAGTCCGTATCCTCCTTCCGGAATTTAACTACGGGCGTCCCTCGCAACCGTAGAGGAGTCCGCCCTCCTTACAGAGTTTAACTGTTTTATGTGATCTGATCACCACTCACTCAGTACTATTTACAAAGAAATTTTACTCACTGACTCGACCTCCTGTCTGTCTTCTTCGGGAAAATCTCGTCAACCAGACGATGCCAACGGTGGTCGACAATTGCAGACACGATCAATCGATCGGACCTTGGCCAAGGATTTACGTCTGGACTTGACGACCTCCGCTGGACACCTCCGGTATTGTTGAGATCCCGGACGAGCCCCCAGTCAATGTTGGGTATTTTCTCCTCCAAACATTTTTAAAACCTTTAACAAGACAAACAGAGTCAAGAAACACCAGTGAGACAGAAAGTCAAATTTTACGCGCGGAGTGCGGCCAGGCTGTACACCAAGGCTACACTAAAGTCTGGCCTGCTTTTCCGCTCTTTTTATTAAGAGACGCCCTCATCACATAAACAAGAAACTTATCCTAAGGGTGGGGGTGATGACGCAAGACAAGTTTCTTCCCATAACATAAACGCATACGTCAATAAGTGCAGCTGTAAGGAAGAACACTTTCAGGTCAGCACATCTCGTTCGTCTGTTGCAGGTATCAGCTGTTCTGCATCTGCCTGAAGTGTCCTGTCTTTCACACTCCTTCACACTAAACACCACATCACAATAGTCAAAACGTTCTCTTACTCCCAGTCGTTAGAGGCTGCGAAAACAAAGTTATATTATAATAATAAGTACATCCAGCCCTTCATTCCCAGCTCAGATTGACCCCAGAGTGCTAAAACAAAATTGAATTCTCAGGATTGCATTAAGACAGGTGCAAAACAGCACATCTCTGTTCTCATGAGAAAGAAGACAAAGCTAAAACAAGGTTGAATAACACGTACATTCTCAGGGTGAAGTGCAAAACAGCACAACACCGTTCTCATGAGAAAGAAGACAAAGCTAAAACAAGGTTGAATAACACGTACATTCTCAGGGTGAAGTGCAAAACAGCACAACACCGTTCTCATGAGAAAGAAGACAAATGTACAAATGTTTAACAGTGATAACATATATACAAAATCCTTAACACTTACCGTGACTAAATATTGTTCTGTGTGCAGCCGTTGTTCCTGTGGATACAGTCTTCTGCTGGATTGGCGCATAGTGTGGGTTTGTGACGTCTTCGCCTCTCACTCCATCCAGAGAAGCGACTGACAGGAGCTGTACGGGTGTTCCTATTTTGGAGGTGGAGGTTCTCCCTCCCGGAGGAACTGAGTACTGAGAGATTACTGGGTGTGTATTCACACACCCACCATTAACTGTTTCTGTTTCTGCCAGCAGTACCAGGTCTGACAGCTAGAGACGGTGGCCACTTGGGGACCCAGGACTTGGTGGCTCCGGTGTTCTTCAGATCCGTTGGCGGTGGAAGCCGTGTGGGATCCGGCTCTTCTCTGGACAGACGTCTTCTATCCTCGAGCCTGCCCACACGTCACCTTTTGTACGATTGACTGTACTTCTCAACTGCAATTGTCTGTATTCCGTTGTGCAATTCACAACATTAAATTGTTACTTTTTGGCTCATCCATTGTCCGTTCATTTACGCCCCCTGTTGTGGGTCCGTGTCACTACACTTTCCCAACAGGATTTCTTGGCAGCGTCATGGATTCCGAGGGGCGTCAGCCATCGCTTGAACAGCCAATGGAAGAGCAAGGTGCACAGGTGCCAGCAGGAGGCGTGTTAGGTGAGCTGCAACACATCTTAACCACTTTCACTGCTCGGTTGGACTTGGTAACCGAGCAGAATGTTATTCTCAATCGGAGGATGGAGGCTCTCACCGCCAGGGTGGAAGCGCACGCTCAGGGCGATGCTGCAGCACCTCCTCCTGCTGGTCATATGCCAGATACAGACATTCCACTGGTCGTTCAATGACCCCCCCCCATCCCCTGAAGCTTACGTAAGCCCTCCGGAGCCGTACGGAGGCTGTGTTGAGACGTGCGCGGACTTCTTAATGCAGTGTTCGCTCGTCTTTTCACAGCGTCCTGTCATGTACGCGTCAGATGCTAGCCGGGTGGCTTATGTTATTAATCTGCTACGAGGAGAGGCACGCGCCTGGGCTACGGCGCTCTGAGAGCAAAATTCACGGCTCCTAACGACATATACTGGGTTTGTGAGGGAGTTCAAACAGGTTTTTGATCACCCCAATAGAGGCGAGACCGCTTCGAACGTGCTGCTGTCAATGAGACAGGGGCATCGGAGTGCAGCGGAGTATGCAGTCGACTTCCGCATCGCGGCAGCGAGGTTCGGCTGGAATACTGTGGCACTCCGCGCCGCCTTCGTAAATGGACTGTCTCTGGT
Source organism: Thalassophryne amazonica (assembly GCF_902500255.1). Taxonomy (NCBI): domain Eukaryota; kingdom Metazoa; phylum Chordata; class Actinopteri; order Batrachoidiformes; family Batrachoididae; genus Thalassophryne; species Thalassophryne amazonica. The sequence continues at coordinate 3,616,245 of NC_047121.1, forward strand.
CCTGAAGGAGCATCTGCTGGCTAAAGAAGAACCGCGGGATTTTGACGGGCTTGTCGACCTGGTTATACGATTAGATAACCGATTAGAGGAACATCGTCGGGAGCAGGGCGGGGGGCGTGGCTAGGCACGAGCCATCCCTCTTCCTTCCGGGTCCGAAAGGGTGCCGCCGTCCCCACACTCCACAGCCAGAGAGCTCCGTGTGGCAACAGCTCCCCCTGTTGATGAAGCTATGGACACGAGCAGGGCCAAAGTCAAATCAAATAACAGACAACGGAGGCTGGCCCGCGGGGAGTGTTTTTTCTGTGGCTCGAGCGAGCACATACAGAAGAACTGCCCCAAAGCGGTTAAACTACAACGCCCGCCCTTAGAATCTGGGCTAAGGGTGGGCCATAACACGCACGCGGGGAAACCCTGTAGATCCGCACGAATCCCAGTCACGATCCTAAGTGGGGATCTAACCCTTCACGCCCCAGCACTGGTAGACACGGGGTCGGAAGGGAATCTGCTGGACAGCAGATGGGCAAAGGAAGTTGGGCTTCCTCTGGTGGCTCTACCTTCACCATTGAAGGTACGGGCACTAGATGGCACCCTTCTTCCACTAATCACACGCCAGACACAGCCGGTAACATTGGTTGTGTCTGATAATCACAGGGAGGAGATTGTGTTTTTTGTAACGCATTCCACCTCTCGTGTGATTTTGGGTTTTCCATGGATGGTAAAGCACAATCCCCGGATAGATTGGCCGTCTGGGGTTGTGACCTGCCACCGGGAATGTTTAGGATCCTCGGTTCCACCCGGTGTGACAGCTAACGAGGAGGTCAAAGTTCCCCCCAATCTGACGGCGGTGCCTGAGGAGTACCACGATCTTGCTGACGTCTTCAGCAACGATCTGGCACTCACTCTTCCCCCGCACCGACCGTACGATTGCGCCATCAATTTGATCCCAGGCGTTGAGTACCCATCCAGCAGGCTGTACAACCTCTCTCGTCCAGAGCGCAAATCAATGGAGACCTACATCCGGGACTCTTTAGCTGCTGGGTTGATCCGGAACTCCACCTCCCCGATGGGTGCGGGTTTCTTTTGTGGGTAAGAAAGACGGCGGACTCTGTCCATGCATCGATTACAGAGGGCTGAACGAAATAACAGTTCACAACCGATACCCGTTACCTCTGTTGGATTCGGTGTTCACGCCCCTGCATGGAGCCCAAATATTCACCAAATTGGATCTTAGGAATGCGTACCACCTGGTTTGGATCCGGAAGGGAGACGAGTGGAAGACGGCATTTAACACCCCGTTAGGTCACTTTGAGTACCTGGTCATGCCGTTCGGCCTCACCAATGCGCCCGCGACGTTCCAGGCCTTGGTTAATGACGTCTTGCGGGACTTCCTGCATCGGTTTGTCTTCGTATATCTAGACGATATACTCATCTTTTCTCCGGATCCTGAGACCCATGTCAAGCATGTACGTCAGGTCCTGCAGCGGTTGTTGGAGAACCGGCTGTTTGTGAAGGGCGAGAAGTGCGAGTTCCACCGCTCTTCTTTGTCCTTCCTGGGGTTCATAATCTCCTCCAACTCCGTCGCCCCTGATCCGGCCAAGGTTGTGGCAGTGAGAGATTGGCCCCAACCAACAAGCCGTAGGAAACTGCAACAGTTCCTCGGATTTGCAAATTTCTATCGGAGGTTCATCAAAGGCTACAGTCAGGTAGTTAGCCCCCTGACAGCCCTAACCTCCACTAAAGTCCCCTTCACCTGGTCGGATCGGTGCGAAGCCATGTTTAGGGAGTTGAAACGCCGGTTCTTGACTGCACCAGTCCTGGTGCAGCCCAATCCAAATTGCCAGTTCATAGTCGAAGTGGATGCCTCTGACTCAGGGATAGGAGCCGTGCTATCCCAGAGCGGGGAGTCTGACAAGGTTCTCCATCCTTGTGCCTATTTTTCCCGCAGGTTGACCCCGGCTGAAAGGAACTATGACGTCGGCAATCGGGAACTTCTGGCGGTGAAAGAGGCTCTTGGGGAGTGGAGACATCTGTTGGAGGGTGCATCGGTACCATTTACGGTTTTCACGGACCATCGGAACCTGGAGTACATCCGGACCGCCAAGCGTCTGAACCCCAGGCAAGCCCGCTGGTCACTGTTCTTCAGGCGTTTTGACTTCCAGATCACATACCGCCCCGGGACTAAGAATCAATGATCTGACGCCCTGTCCCGGGTGCACGAGGAGGAAGTCAAGGCCGAGTTGTTGGACCCAACAGAAACCATCATCCCCGAGTCCACTGTCATGGCCACCCTCACCTGGGACATGGAGAAGACCGTCCGGGAGGCCCTGGCGCTGAACCCGGACCCGGGGACCGGCCCGAAGGACAAACTGTACATCCCACCAGAGGCCAGAGCTGCAGTCTTGGACTTCTGTCACGGTTCCAAGCTCTCCTGCCACCCGGGGGTGTGAAGAATCGTGGCAGTGGTCCGGCAGCACTTCTGGTGGGTGTCTATGGAAGCCGACGTCCGGGAATACGTCCAGGCCTGTACCACCTGCGCCAGGGGCAAGGCGGACCATCATAAGACCCAAGGTCTCCTCCAGCCTTTACCCGTGCCTCATCGCCCCTGGTCCCACATCGGCCTGGACTTCGTCACGGGCCTCCCGCCGTCCCAGGGCATGACCACCATCTTCACGATAGTGGACCGGTTCTCCAAGGTGGCCCACTTCGTGGCCCTCCCGAAGCTCCCGACAGCCCAGGAGACTGCAGACCTCCTGGTCCACCACGTGTCTGCATGGGATTCCATCAGACATCATCTCGGATCATGGTCCTCAGTTCTCCTCTCAAGTCTGGAGGAGTTTCTGCAGGGAACTGGGGGCCACCGTGAGTCTCTCGTCCGGGTACCATCCCCAGACGAACGGACAGGCAGAGCGGGCGAACCAGGATTTGGAGCAGGCCCTCCGCTGCGTGACCTCTGCGCACCCGACGGCCTGGAGCCACCATCTGGCCTGGATCGAGTACGCCCACAATAGCCATTGTTCCTGCTCGTGGAGGGAGAGGTCGGGGTGCCCTCGGTCCAGGCCTACCTAAGGAAGTGCCGTAGGGTGTGGCGTACCGCCCGTTCTGCCCTGCTCAAAGCCCGGACCAGGGCCAAGGCCCATGCAGACCGCCAGCGTTCCGCGGCCCCTGCATACGAGCCCGGGCAGGAGGTTTGGCTATCGACCAAGGACATCCCTCTTCAAGTGGAATCCCAAAAACTCAAGGACAGATTTATTGGACCATTCCCCATCCTGAAAGTCCTCAATCTGGCCGCAGTGAAGCTGAAGCTGCCAGCTTCACTGCAGAATTACTGTGTTGTTTTTTTTATTTATTTATTTTATTTATTTTTTATTTTTTGTATTTTCCTTATTGTCTCAACTTTTTGCTGATTTGGGTTGTTTGAAAACGGGAAGGTGTGGAGCGATCATCTTTTTGGGGGAGAGGAGACAGAGACTGTCAGAGGAACTGGTGGGGGGGTGTCAAAAAAAATCTATAAAGTTATAGAGGGCACATGCAAAGAAGCCCAAAGCCAGCATTCCACCCCAACAGTGCTAACCACTGCCCCACTGTGCCACCCTTGACTCATCAAAAACAGGAAGTTAAGCCACATACATCTAATGATGCCGAATGCCGTCCACTCCCCCACAGACAGCAAACTCCCTTGGGTGCCCTTGAGCAAGATCCTTCATCTCCAAGTTGCTCCCAGTGTGCAGTTGAGTATGTTTCATGTCAGCACACTGAAACAGGTGTGTTGAGTGTTTATGAATGAGTGAATGTGAGGCATCATTGTAAAGCACACTGAGAGCCTGCTTCAGATGGAAACGCGCCTGAAATAAATTCACCAGATCAGTGTACTTTACACATTCTACAATCCCAACTGTTTTTACAGCTGTTTGTAATCTGCAGCCTCACCACTAGATGATACTAAATCCAACCTACTGCTGCTTTAATATTGATCTGCATTGTTGAAATATCATTTGCATCAATTTCATTAAAACTGCTGCACTACAGCTAACAGCTACAATTACTGACCAAAGATGGGGAAGAGTGATGATGTGATTGTTATTAATGAGCAATCTCAAAAAAAGAAGAAGAAGAAGAAGAAGGAACGATTTTACTTCTATGAGTTGCAGCAACATCAGTTCTGGTTTGCTTCCAGAAAACACACGGCTGTGTCAGGTTTGGGACTTTGGTGTCTTGTGTTGTTTTCTGTTATTTTTTTTCTGCTTGGGTTTTTGCTGTACTGTTTCATCTTGTCTGTCACTTGGTCTTTGGTGGTGGGCGTGTCTCTGTCTTTCCACTCCCACGGCCTGGATCTTTCTCTCACACCTGTTCCTCACTGTCTGTCCATCACTATCCCCTGTATTTAAACCTCACCCTGTCCACTTCGTTATGCCTCACAGCCTTTGCTTTTGAATTTTGCTTCCTTTTCTTTGTTTTTTTTTTTTTTTTTTTTTGCTTTGCTTTTGACCCTCTGCATGTTTTTTGGACCTCGCCCTTGCTTGATGATTTTGATACTGCTGCTGTTTTTGGACTGCCCTCTTGTGTACCGAACCCTGCAAGTACCCATAGTAAAACTTTGTGAAAGTGACTCGTCTGTGTCTGAGCTTTGCATTTGCGTCCTGCCATTTCGTACCACTGACCTTGAAAGACTGGCATCTTCTTATACCAAAGAGATCCAGTTTGTGTTATTTGTCGTTAAATTGAAACAGACTAAAATGTAAGGAAGTATCAACAAATTAAACTGCATTACTTAAACAGTCCACCCCAGTTTGACTGTTTTCATGCCAGCTGGCGTTGCTAATCACATAAACGATCTCAGGTCATGGAAATGCCCGGCAGAATGCCACTGGCAGAATTCAAAAGAAAATCTGGTGGAGAATTCATCCTTGGGACAAGAATGTGTGTGTGTGTGTGTGTGTGTGTGTGTGTATAAAGTTAGATTCATTTTGAGCTGATTTCATTCATTCATGTTCTGTTATAGATATTGTGATATTACCCATCATCTTTCTGTGTGTCTGCTTTTAGATGTGAAACTCAAATTTTGGTTTTCAGATTATATTGACATTTTATGAAAAGATGCTCCTTGGGCCAACAAAAAGTTTAGTAAATGGTGGTTTTCCAAATCTGCATGAAACTGTTTCCTTGCTTCAGTTTTTTTCCCAGTTTCTGTGAGATACGTTTTCCTTTGTATCTTTCTTTAGTTTGAATGTCATGTCATGTAATGATAATGAAGGCTCTTCTTCTTCTGAAAGTGTAAAAGTTGCTTCATTTAAATGACAATTCCTAAAGAGGGCTGCACCCAAGTTTAATTATCTCCAGCCCGACACAACCCCAAACTAACAAAACTTGGCATATGGGTTGTACCAGTCAGGGGAACGATCACCATAGCAACACAGCAGATAACCCTGGAACTGAGCCCCATATTCAGGGACGGACCCAGAATGTTCTTGGGGGGGGGGGGGGGCAGTGGATTTGTGAATGAGTAAGGCATGATTGGGGGTCCCTCCAGAAATTTTTAGGTGCCATTTCCTGCATATATGCAGATATTTTACCACAAAATATCCCACAGAGAAAACAAACTTTATAACTTCTTTTTTTATTCATTTGAGCCTGTTTTGTACAGTCTTGAATGTGATGCTGTGACATTATGACGACAAGTAAGAGAGCAATTTAAATGTCTGTAGGTAAAGAAGTGAAGTCCTTTGCTGCACCTCCTGAATCGTGTTCTGCTTTAATATACTATATCTGTTGTGAAAGTGTAGTGACACGGACCCACAACAGGGGGCGCAAATGAACGGTCAATAGATGAGCCAAAAAAGTAACAATTTAATGTTGTAAAGGTGCACAACGAATACACAGACAATCTCAGAATCTGATAATAGTCAATCCACAAAGGTGACGTGTGGGCAGGCTTGAGGATAGAAGACGTCTGTCCTGAGAAGAGCCGGAACCACACGATTTCCGCCGCCACCGAACCTGGTGAATACTGGAGCCGCCAAGTCCCGAATTCCCAGGTGATCACCGTCCCCGACTGTCGGATCTGGTACTGCTGGCGAAGAACAAAGACAGTCAAGTGTGGGTGTGTGTACACCCAGTAACAACAACGGTGGGAATGCCACCTCCACCTCTAACACACACTCGTGCAGCGTCTGTTTAACCACTTATCTGACGGGACGTAGGACGAAACAGTCGCGACCCACGCCGGTCCTCTGGTTGACAGCTGCAACACAATAGCTCTTGGAATCAATTAATACAGGCAGAGAAAGTTACCTCCATAGAAGTACGATATCTCGGCAACGAGGTGGAGATGACATCTGGTCTTTATGGAGTGAGATGATGTTGAGTAGATGGGTGACAGCTGTCAAGAGATAATGAGTGACAGCTGTCACCCTCGGCTGTGTCCGTGGCGGCAGCGCCCTCTCGTGCCTGAAGCCCGCACTTCAGGCAGGGCGCCCTCTGGTGGTGGGCCAGCAGTACCACCTCTTCTGGCGGCCCACACAACAATATCTAGTTGTGTCAGTTGTTGCTGAATAGATGTTTCAGAAATGACATTTGGCAGGGATTTTTTTTTTTTTTTGGTCTGTGGATCGGAATGAGAGCAAACTGCTCCACCTGCTGTCTTCAACCTGCGGTGGATTTTGAACACCTTCTACATGTTTTTAAAGGAAGCAAACAAAAGCACTCAGAGGTGTGAGCAGTGATCTGGTCTCTTTGTGGTTTTCAGTGCTATTTGTCTGCAGCAGGAGAATTAAAAAAAATACTGATGTGTGTTTTTTTTTTTTTTTTAACATGGTGTAAGGGTGGGGTATGAATATCCCAAGAAGGAATTTTCAATTTATTTTCATTTATATAGCGCCAAATCACAATGAAGTTGCCTCAAGGTGCTTCACACAAGTACAGTCTAACCTTACTGACTCCCAGAGCAAGAACACAGGCAACAGAGGTAAGAAAAAAACTCCCTCTGAGGAAGAAACCTCAAGCAGACCAGACTCAAAGGTGTGACCCTCTGCTTGGGCCATAATACAGACAAATTACAAAATGAATATACAGGAAAAGCTGTTGGTGCACAGGACAGGAGGGTCGCCAGCACAAATACAACTCCCCATCTCTGGATGGAGCTGCACCTTAAACAGAGAGAAAAAAACAGAATCAGGCATCAGAAAGACAAGAAATAGAGTATAATTATTCAGCATTAAACAACAAGAAAAACAGAAGAAATACTAAGGTGATCGCCGGCCACTAGCCCTAAACTAAACTAAACTATACCAGTATGCTGCCATACAAAAGGGAAAATAAGTGCATCTTAAGTCTGGACTTGAAATTCTCTACAGAATCTGACTGTTTTATTGACGCAGGGAGATCATTCCAGGAAACCATGAACTTCTGGAGAAGATCCGATTAAGGAGGCACATCCAGGATTATTTTTTTAATTGTAACATTGCAAGATACAAGGAATTAGTGTATTTCCCTGAATTTCTTGGAAATGAATACATGGACAATGAGAAAAAAATAATATAATTCACATAATGAAACCTTTCAGACTCAGGTTCTTTTGGCTTCTCCTTTTTTTTGCTGATGCCTTGCTCAAGAGGCCAGCGGCCGTGAGGAAACCGGCGGCTTCTTTTTCAAAGTCAAGACGCGCTCCCAGAACACAAACCTCACGTCCTCACTTATATTGCATCAAAGTTTAAACAATTTGCCGTGTTCATTCATTCAGAGATAAATATTATATTCGTGTGATCACAGAACATGTGGACAAAAACAGCCGGTTTCTAACTCAGTTTAACTTACACTCACCCAATATAAATACGCCCCTTTAAAAGTCATCTCTTAATCGATAAAATGCGGATCGATCTGTGGAAATGCGCCAAATCAGTCCCACGGTGGGGCAGCGTGGGCCTCATCGTGGGATCCAGCTGCTGTGTTTCTTCAGTATATGTGTGTTTTGTGCTGCTGTGGATGTTGAAGTTTGTGGCAGGATGTGAGCGCCGCGCGGCCGTGCGCACCTGTTTGCTGCGGGTCCGCGCGCCGCGCGCCGCGGACGCGGGTTCGGCTGCTCTGATGACACTCCGCGGGAAACCGAGAACCGCCGCTCATCACCGCGTCATATAATGTTTCAGCGGAGGCCCCTCCCCCTGTCTCGTTTCCCTCACCCCACCCTCCAGCCCGCGCTCCCTCTCGCCGCCTCTCCTTCGGCTCTCCACTGGCGCGCGGACCGCGGAGGACACCGGGCAGGAGATGGCTGATTCAGCCCGGCACCGACAGCCCGCGGCGACATCACCGGCGTCCCACGAGCCGCCGAAGAGCCGGAAGACGTCCTCCGTCTGGCGACTGTAAACAGCGCTGCCTGTCACCTCCTCCTCCACCTCCTCCTCCTCAGCAGCGCAAACATTGACAGAAGTATCGCAGGAAATATGGCAGAGATGGAAAAGGAGGGCAGACCACCGGAAAATAAAAGGAGCCGAAAGCCAGCTCACCCGGTGAAAAGGGAAATAAATGAAGAGATGAAGGTAGGAGGGGGCGGCCCGGGGGGGGGGGGGGGGGGGGGGGGTGCGCAGCTGTATGTGATTACGCGTGGAAAGTGGATGTGAGGAGCGTGCATGTGTGCAGAGGGAAACATCCAGCGTTGTGAATAAATAAATACGCCGGAGCGCGTAACTTGAGTTCCTTTGTGATGTCACTGACGCCTCTCACAAAGGACGCGGCGCGCGGCCGCCGCTACTACCGGACGAGTAGTAAATGAATGAATGAATAATCGGGCGGTGTGCGTTCACGTTGGAATTTCGCCGTGAATGAAAAATCCAGCGCGCCAGTACGTGCGCGCAATTAGTGTAAAATCACGGTGGAATCGACGCGCAGCGCGTGCGTGCGTGCTGATGCCCACCTTACCCACAGGCGCGTTATCCAGATGTTTTTTGTTTTATTTATTTTTAGACTCCTGTCGCCCGTGCGCGGCACTCACGCGCTGTTTGTGCTCGGCGTGCACGGTGATCTCTGCGCCGTGCGCGTTTGTGGAAAAAGCAAAGGAAAAAAGTGTCGCTACGCGTCCGCTTTGTCTCCGTGCGCCTTCATTGTTTGTACACACTGAGCTCGTGTGTGTGTGTGTGTGTGTGTGTGTTGGGGGGATCTGTCACAGCAAGAATAACGACGGCTGATGGTCGTCATTGCTGGCTTTGTGCGTCCACGTGCCAAATAATAACACTGTGTGTGTGAGTGACACAGAGGTGATCTGGTGGTGCTGTCACGTGATTTATCATTTAACTTATAATAGTAATAATAATATTAGTTAGTTTTGGGTTTTTTTAAAATGGCCCTTTAAAAAAAATATTTTTTTCTGATAAATCTGTTTCCAAATGGTTTAAACCAGCGCTGGATTCCAAAATACATTTAAAGTGCAGAAAAGTTTCAAGATTAAATTGAAAGGGGTGAAAAAGCCTAAAAGTTCCCACAAAATGAGCTCATAATAATAACAACTCAAATTTAAATCCTACAGTCCTCTGTTATGTGAGTTTTAGTTTCAGTGGATCTGATCCAGATCAGCACTGAATCAGATGTTACTGCAGATATGCCTGATTTATTTTTCTCATGAAAATCCATTTAATATTTCCTGAGAAATATTTGAGAAAGTAAATAAAAATGCCTATTGTACAATGATAATGAAAGTAGTGGGTTGTGGGTTGTGTGGTGGATCTTGATCCACTACATGGACTCTTACTCCACATGTCCACATACTTTAATATGACTGGCACTGCAGATTTTGCATAATCCTGCTGACAGCGAATCAAACTCAACACAATGGAAATGAGACCTACATATTGGTGAAGGTGCTTATCTCCAGATGTTGGAGCAAGAACTGGATGAGAGTCTGCAGACCCTCCCTGGACAGGATGCCAGTCTACTTGCCCTGGACTGAGACAATGCAGGTGAAGTGCTTTGTCCAAGGGCACAGAAAAGTCATCTAACTGAGAATTAAACCCATGTAAACATATTGGGAGCCATCCTTTTTATCCCAATGGAGCACCTGCTCGACCCTGCACTGTAGTTTTTACGTAATCCTGCTTTCAGGCATAAAAACAAAGCAAGTAGTACTAAAAATTTAAATTCTGTGGAAGAAGACAGCTTCTTCTGCATCTTAGGAACAAGCCTGTGACTGGAGGTCAGAGGGCACGAGGCGGCACATAAGGCTCAATGATTTCCTTGAGATAAGATGGTGCACTACCAGTATTTTATATTTAACAAGAAAAGCTAGAAATCTGCTCTCGTGTGTGGGAGTCAGTGAAGAGAAACTAATACTGGGCTGATATGCTCAGATTTCCAGCCCTTTCCATTGTAATTCCCAGAGTGCAGCGTGAAGCTGCTTCTCGAGCTGCTGGAGAAACTTGTTAAATGAAAAGTATCCATCCAGCCTTTTGCAAGCCAGTGCCGGTGCAGGGGAGCTTTTACTATTTCTTAATTGAAACAAGCACAAGAATATCATGTTGGCACACTGAGACTCATTTTAGCAGGAATCCAGACTGAGTTTTGTTGTTTATTTTTTTAAAATTTAAATTAAAACAAGCTGGAATTGACAGCAGTGCATTGTGCAAAAATCTAAAACATCCGTGTTTCTGTGTCAATGGAGGGTTTTTTTTGGGGGGGGGGGGGGTGTATTTGAATTTGTATTTATTTATTTTGCGAATAATACGTATGTCAGTAAATGAGCAAATTTAAAATTTGTAAATGTTAATTTAACACATAGAGACTTGTTTTTCTAGATTCATCATTTAGATGAAAAGCCCAGTGGACGGTTAAACAAAGTCAGCAACCAGGGGACGATCAGTAATGAATCATGATTCCATCAATATGATGTTCCTGTAACACCACGGGACAGTTCATCCAAAACTCTGACTGGAAAACATCTTTACAAGTTTTTCATTATTTTCATAGCTTCAAGAAACTAATCTAGAACTAAAATGCAATCTGATAACTGCAGCCAGCGTGCATTATGTCAGAAATGATGTGTTTTCAGGCTGGTGTGTTTTGTTGAATCTGGTTAGAGATCTGATCATTTTTTAAAGAAAGCAGACGTGCACGTAAGACAAACACAGTTTGGATGAAAGCAGCTTAATTTATCTTCAGTTCTCATTGTCACTGCAGTGCCGTGACTATAATGAACCATTAGTCAGGGAGACGGCGCTGAATGTTTCTGCTCTTCCTCTGTGTTCACACGTCCAGGTAAACGTATCGCAAGTGGTTTAAAGCATGCAAAAAAACAAATAGAAAAAAAAAGCTGTGCAGCAGACATGGTGGTGTATCGATGGCACGGAGGGAAAACAACATGCTCCCATGACAACTGCAGCATCTCCAGCAACACAAAGGGCAGCTGTGGACCACATTCAGTTTGGGTGTCAAAACACTTCAAAAGGCAAAACAAGTTTGACTGCACCTCCTAAATGTTTTTGATATCAAATAGCATCATTACGAAAGTTTAACATCAAAGAGAAACATTAACCTGAAAACATATCAGGATGAAGCCAGAACCTCCCGTGCTGAAAAATGGAGCCAAAACAGAAGTTGCAAAACTTGCACTTCCATGAATGGCCACATGATGCTGGCTCCAAAAGAGAGTGACTCCCCATAGAAATGAAGACTTTAAAATGTCCAAACTTGCAGCAGAAAGAAACATGTTATCAGTCTGTTATAAAATCCGGGTTTTAGTCTGTATAGCTAGTTTCCCCCGATCATGACAAATCCAGGGGCAGGTTTTTTTCTTCATTTTTTTAAAAATAACACATCAATTTAAACTAATTTAAATCATACGTTTATGAATAAATAAAAGTGTGTGACAGAAAGATTCCACACTCCACGGGGCCGCTGTCAGGCTGTCCTGAGTCAGGAACATACAGAGGACAGCCTGACACCGCTAGCAGAGGCTGTGAGTGGTTTCTACTAACTGCTGTGGACTTGACGTGTTTGTCCTTTCTGAGCATTTTATTACTAATATCTGAGATGATAATGTGACTTCCTGTGTGCTGAATTGAATGAACAGACCATCTAAGACATCTGTGCTTCAGTATTTCCATTCAGTGCAGTTTGGTGTAGTTTAATTTGTATGTTTGCACCGTGAGCACTAACTGGCAGGTGTTTCATTAGGTCCTGTGGTGGTGCCACAGTCAGTGAGGCAGTATGCTGGTCGTACTCCCACCTAGGTCACAGTGGTTTAATCCAGGCTCTGCTCCTTCACTCAGTTATGAGTTGGCTGAAAGTTAGATGGAGTCGGGCACTGCCAAGGTGGCAGCATGTAGAGCCACCACATGTAAGCAGGAAAGCAGCTCTTCAGGTGACATCACGGAGGGTTTTCCAGTGTACATACAGTCTGTGATGACGACCTGCGGCGTGCCCGCTAACATCCACTAAATGAAGTTTAAATATATTTATTGTCTGAAGATGATGCTCAGATTTGTCTTTTAAAAGAGGTGAAAACAAAAAGCGACGTGAATCGTTCCAAAAAAATAAAAAATAAAAAAGAAGCCCTCACACTTCCTCACTTTCTCTAATTTCCAACATTTGAAGACCGACACTGGAATAACCAGCACACGCAGACACACAATGCGGCCTTGTGAGGGATCATACTCCTCTGAAAAGCAAACAGTCTGACAGTGTTTCCTTCATCTGGCTGCTTAATGTGCGCCACCGCGGTAAAATAAACCCCGGTGAGTAATCAAGAAGGAGGAGTGGGCACGGAGGGGCCGAGGACCAGAGGAGAAAGGAATGTACACAGCAAGAGGCTGGTGAAGCTGTAAAAAGTGTAACCCGAGCGTTTGTGCAGGATCACATATCAAGGAAAGGAGAAGGAAGTGAAAGCAGAGCGGAGGGTGGAAAAGTGAAGGAGGAGGGATCAGGAGAGGGAAAGTTGGCATGTGGCTTTGGGAATTTTATCATGGTGTCCTGTGACCTGTTCTGGTTTCTCCCAGTAAGGTATCTGCTTCCCGTCGTCGTCATCACAATCCTGATCTGAGTTGTGTCTGAGGAAACCCGGGTTTGAAGCGTGTTTCATCCCATGTGGCACGGCAGGATGTTTGTGGTGTCAGCAGGCAAAACTTGTAATTCCACTGGAAACTTAAATGTAAAACCACCATCGTGTTTCGTGCTCATAGAGGGAACAAGCCTTTCCTGCTGATGTGTAACTTACTGTTTTCTGCCCAAATGTCTGTCCGTCACAACAGGAAGGTTTGGAAAAAGCAGCTGGGAATCATGAAAACGTTTGTGACAGAGGGGAGTGAAGGATGCAGGATTACCTCGCCTTTATTCAGTGGGACTTGACAGATACTGGTATAGATGTCTTTGCAGGACAACGAAGGTCCTTGTCTTCAGGGTCCTGGTGCTTCCTGTCTTACTGTATGGTTCTGAGACTTGAACTCTAACAAGAGACCTGAGGTGATGACTACTGGAGATGTCTTTGGTAGGTCTCTTTAGAGGATCCTTGGGTACCACTGGAATGGCTTTCTGTGAAACAAGTTGTTACTTTGGAAGACAGGTGAGAAGTATCACTTGCATCGCAAGGAAGCATCAGTTTTGACATTTTGGACTTGTGGCATATTTCTCTGGGTGTGATCCAGCAAACAGGTACCTCAGTATTGAGTACCCCTGTTTTGGAGTTGCCATTCACTGCTATGCTGATGATACTCAGTTATACATGCCGATAACTGCTGGTAATCTCATCCACGTAAAATCCTTAGAAGATTGCCTTGCATCAGTGAGAAGTTGGATGTCTAGAAACATCCTACTTTTAAACGCTGATAAGACTGAAATTATGGTTCTTGGTCCAGTGAAACATTGGCATCAATTTGACCAGTTAACGCTTAGCCAAGGTTCGTGTTTCATACATCACACTGACAAAGTGAGGAACCTTGGGGTAATTTTTGATCCTTCGTTGTCCTTTGACCTCCACATTAGAGATATTACGAGGACTGCTTTCTTCCACCTGCAAAATATAGCGAAGACTCATCCCATCCTGTCTATGGCTGATGCCGAGACCCTGATCCATGCGTTTACCTCTTCTAGATTGGACTACTGTAATTTTCTGTTTTCTGGTTTACTGCAGTCCAACATTAGGGCTCTCCAATTGGTTCAAAATGCTGCAGCCAGACGTTTGACATGAAGCAGAAAGTTTCGACCACATTACACCCATTTTGGCGTCTCTTCACTGGCTTCCTGTCCCAGTGAGATCAGATTTTAAGGTTCTGCTACTAGTCTATAAATTTATTCATGGACTGGCACCTCCCTACCTAGCTGACCTAATTAAACCTTACGTACCGGCCCGGGCTTTGCATTCTCAGGGTGCAGGACTACTTTGTGTCCTTAAGGTGAATAAGAAGTCTGCGGGTCACAGAGTTTTCTATTATCGTGCCCCTGTTGTGTGGAATGATCTCCCTGTATCAATAAAACAGTCAGATTCTGTGGAGACTTTCAAGTCCAGACTTAAGACGCACTTATTTTCCCTTTCGTATGGCAGCATACTGGTATAGTATGTTACTATGCTTTTTATTCTTTTAAATTCATTTATCAGTAATTGGAGCGTGCTGCGGCCTCAACTTTACCTAAATTCTGGGTCTTTTAGTGAAGCTTAGGGCTTGTGACCGGTGATCACCTTAGTATTTCTTCTGTTTTTCTTGTTGCTTAATGGTGACAAATTATACTGTATTTCTTGTCTTTCTGATGCCTGATTCTGTTTTTTTCTCTCTGTTTGAGGTGCAGCTCCATCCAGAGGTGGGTGTGGTGTCTGTTTCTGAAACCCTCCTGTCCTGTGCACTGGCAACATCTCCTGTATAATTGTTTTGTGAATTGTTCTGTAATTTATGTCTGTATCATGGCCCAAGCAGAGGATCACCCCTCTGAGTATTGAGCCGAGTATTCCTTTAACTTTAACTAGTAATGACTTCATGACTTTCTTTGCTAATAAAATTTTAACTATTAGAGAAAAAATTACTCATAACCATCCCAAAGACGTATCGTTATCTTTGGCTGCTTTCAGTGATGCCGGTATTTGGTTAGACTCTTTCTCTCCGATTGTTCTGTCTGAGTTATTTTCATTAGTTACTTCATCCAAACCATCAACATGTCTATTAGACCCAATTCCTACCAGGCTGCTCAAGGAAGCCCTACCATTAATTAATGCTTCGATCTTAAATATGATCAATCTATCTTTGTTAGTTGGCTATGTACCACAGGCTTTTAAGGTGGCAGTAATTAAACCATTACTTAAAAAGCCATCACTTGACCCAGCTATCTTAGCTAATTATAGGCCAATCTCCAACCTTCCTTTTCTCTCAAAATTCTTGAAAGGGTAGTTGTAAAACAGCTAACTGATCATCTGCAGAGGAATGGTCTATCTGAAGAGTTTCAGTCAGGTTTTAGAATTCATCATAGTACAGAAACAGCATTAGTGAAGGTTACAAATGATCTTCTTATGGCCTCAGACAGTGGACTCATCTCTGTGCTTGTTCTGTTAGACCTCAGTGCTGCTTTTGATACTGTTGATAAATATGTAGGACTGCTTTTTTGCATTTGCGCAATATCTCTAAAATCAGAAAGGTCTTGTCTCAGAGTGATGCTGAAAAACTAATTCATGCATTTATTTCCTCTAGGCTGGACTATTGTAATTCATTATTATCAGGTTGTCCTAAAAGTTCCCTGAAAAGCCTTCAGTTAATTCAAAATGCTGCAGCTAGAGTACTGACAGGGACTAGAAGGAGAGAGCATATCTCACCCATATTGGCCTCTCTTCATTGGCTTCCTGTTAATTCTAGAATAGAATTTAAAATTCTTCTTCTTACTTATAAGGTTTTGAATAATCAGGTCCCATCTTATCTTAGGGACCTCTTAGTACCATATCACCCCAATAGAGCGCTTCGCTCTCAGACTGCAGGCTTACTTGTAGTTCCTAGGGTTTGTAAGAGTAGAATGGGAGGCAGAGCCTTCAGCTTTCAGCTCCTCTCCTGTGGAACCAGCTCCCAATTCAGATCAGGGAGACAGACACCCTCTCTACTTTTAAGATTAGGCTTAAAACTTTCCTTTTTGCTAAAGCTTATAGTTAGGGCTGGATCAGGTGACCCTGAACCATCCCTTAGTTATGCTGCTATAGACTTAGACTGCTGGGGGGTTCCCATGATGCACTGAGTGTTTCTTTCTCTTTTTGCTCTGTATGCACCACTCTGCATTTAATCATTAGTGATCGATCTCTGCTCCCCTCCACAGCATGTCTTTTTCCTGGTTCTCTCCCTCAGCCCCAACCAGTCCCAGCAGAAGACTGCCCCTCCCTGAGCCTGGTTCTGCTGGAGGTTTCTTCCTGTTAAAAGGGAGTTTTTCCTTCCCACTGTCGCTAAGTGCTTGCTCACAGGGGATCGTTTTGACCGTTGGGGTTTTTCTGTAATTATTGTATGGCTTTGCCTTACAATATAAAGCGCCTTGGGGCAACTGTTTGTTGTGATTTGGCGCTATATAAATAAAATTGATTTGATTTGATTTGATTTGAGTCTGATCTGAGGTTTCTTCCTCAAAGGGAGTTTTTTCTTACCACTGTCACCTGTGTTCTTGCTCTGGGGGTTAGTAAGGTTAGACCTTACTTGTGTGAAGCGCATTGAGGCAACTTTGTTGTGATTTGGTGCTATATAAATGAAAATAAATTGAAATTGGCCCCAGCAGCTGGAGAAGGCCAAGGGGATGTCCACGTTTCACCTGGGTGTTCCAGATGGTTACTTTTGAGAAATGTGGATGAACCCGTTGTCTACCTGTGAGGTTGTAATGAGAAGGCAAATAAACCAAATGAGTAGATTAGGGGAGCACCATTAAGCCAACACTTTAACAATGATGATGCAACAGGAATACTGGGGAAATGGGGAAAAATATTATATAAAATTAAGACTCACAAATGTAACACTCCAAAACAGTTTTAAGATCTTCAGCTTAAGTAACTGAGAAAACAAGAAGGCACTGGATTCAGTGTTGAGGACTGCTTTAAAGACAACCTCTACACTTTGGTTCCCAAGAAATTCCAAGCTATTTGGATTTTAGGAATTGATAGAACGTCCACACATCCTAGCTGTCGCTCTTGTTTAAGACATCAACTTTTCATCTTGGTCTGGGTTCCTTTGACCAGCCACACCTCAAATGGTACCTACGCTTTTCAAGATGTTCCGGTCGTGTTGGTCCTTCTCCGTGGACTCCAGTGATGGGGCAGCAGAGCAATAAAGGGTTTGGTTTGACATGTTGGTTTACAATGACACAGAACTGACATGGCCAAAGTTGAACATTTTTGGTATTTTTCTGGTATTACGTATATTGAAAATACACATCCAGCACTGTGGTAATACCAGTCTGTGATATTGTTTCTGGCCCGCCAATACTCGATATATGAAATAAGGTTTAGTGTTGGTGCCAGTGCTTGTTTGCATGAAGGCATCTCTGATTTAAAGTTGGTTAGAGTCAATAGATTGTGATAGTTGTCACTGTAATAAACTATGAGTCCAAAAAACAAGAATCAAGTGTTTGTTTTCTTAACAGAGTGAGACAATATTGTGCTTAACAACAATGCATAGAATTAACACTATTTCAAATATGTTATCTTGTATGCGGAAATCACGACAAAGCATTTACGTTATATGCACTTTAATATTGAAGATAACTGAAGCAGATTTCAACAGGACTTCAGTGAACTCAAACTCAACAAATACGCTGAAAAATAATTTAACTTTGATAATACTGCGACGCGTTCATTCATTAAAGCCACAGTGTGTAGGATTTAGTGTCATCTAATGGTGATGTTGCAGATTGAATTATGCCACCTACAGTTACGATTTTATTTCCTTTCACACGTTTGTGTCTTTGTTAATGGGGATACATGCTCCCTTACTGTCTGTTCTAAGTAACGAGAGCTTTTGGGAAAAGACAGTTCTACCTGCATTAATGGTAAATGTTCACCAGGTGGAGATATTGCTGCATTTCAAGAACCTTGAGTACAGGCTGCTGAGACACAGTGACAAACCTGTTGCTTATAGTAGTAGATATTTATGATCCCCCATTTCATAAAAAATGAGGGTTCTCCAGCTTGTTAGCCTGAATGAGTAACCAGTAGACAGTGTACAGGAGAGCAAGTACAGATTTCTATTTCTATTTTTTGCCATCCGAAGACAGCTGTTGTTTGTCTTTTGGTTCCTCCCAGTTTCACCGCGGCAGAGCCAGTACAGACCCACGCTGGGATTTGATGTAAGTTTGATGCTCTTCCTGATGTGTACACGAGGAAACACACGCTGCACACAGAAACATCTGCATACAGCAGAAAAAGAGAATATCTGATGCCACTTTTTCACTTTTTGCAGTTGCCTGTTATGTCATTATTATTCATGAAATCATCATTCATGCATCGGAGTGTTCATTACACACCATAATACCAATAAATTGAATCAATCCCGTGGAGCTGTTGTTGTCAGAGGAAAGGGCACGGGATCAGGAGCAGAGGGTTCCAAGTGTGCAAATTTAATAGACATCTGTTCTAAAAGAGATAATATCAGGTTATTGTGCAAATCTGATATTTTGGCCTCAAAGATCGTGTGAAACAAAGATGGTTTATAGTCTGGTCTTTTGATGATCTCAGTCGCTGTGATCTTCCTCAAGCACCTCGGTTTGTGTTTCAGAAATGTTTCTTTTCCTGCTCTACCTCTTAGTTGCTCTAATAAGTGCATGTTTCAATTTCATACTCATGAGGTGTTTTTTGTGATTGAGGACAGGATATGAGGCAGATCCGTCTGCTCACAATTCAAAGTAAGATTTATAAAGATGATTTTCCATTCTGCAACCAAGTGAGACATCTGTCTGAGGTCATTTTCCTGTTGGGACACCAACTGTAGTTGTGGCCAAGTTTCAGCCACCTAGCTCACAGTTTGAGGTTAAATGAAGAATTCTGAGTTAATTCTTCCTCTGCTTTATTCCAGGTTCTTAGTGCAGAATGCATCAGTTCCACTGGCAGACAGCTCCAGAACATGATGCTACCACCACAGTGCTGAACAGTTGGTCCGGTGTTCTTGGGATTGAATGTCCTCCAAATATATGTTATTCAAGGTTATCATGGCCAACCAAATCAATCTTTGTCTCATCAGACCGTATAACTTTCTTCCGGAAGGTTTTTCCTTGCCAGTGTCTTCAGCTGCAGGTGTTAGTTGAGCTTGAAGGTGTTGAGTTTGAAACAGGAGCTTCTTTGTTGGCCAGCAGCCTCAAGATTCATGGCGATGTAAAACTCACTTGACTGCAGGCAGTGACCCTCATGTTCCAGCAGCTTCCGGTTCATGGCAGGTCTGTACCTCATTGGTTCCTGGGCTGTTTCTCACCATCTGATCCAATTTCTTTTCAGCTGAGACACTTTGCCAAGCTCTTCTTCCAGACCTTGGCAAAGTGTCTCTACAATGAGTTGTCCTTACACAAAATTGTTGGTTCTGATGATCTTAGAATTTGCAGTTGTTTAAAAATTGCTACAAGAGCCATTCAAAGCCATTTCACGGCACAGAGGCTTAAGACCCTTTCACACCGGTTTTGCATACAGCTGCATTGTGATGTGTATGGAGTACACTGAAAAATTGCGCACATTTGGCGTAGTCATTGTGTAGGCTGGTGTGTGATGGTGCATGGTTGCATTCCTGGTCTTGCTTACAGTTGCGTACGGTTGCTTACTGTACAGTGGGACAAAAAAGTATTTAGTCAGTCCCTGATTGTGCAAGTTCTCCTACTTAGAAAGATGAGAGAGGTCTGTAATTTTCATCATTGGTACACTTCAACTGTGAGAGCCAAATGAGAAAAAAATCCAGAAAATCACATTGTAGGATTTTTAAAGAATTTATTTGTAAATTATGGTGGAAAATAAGTATTTGGTCAATAACAAAAGTTCAGCTCAGTACTTTGTGACATAATCTTTGTTGGCAATGACAGAGGTCAAAAGTTTCCTGCAAGTCTTCACCAGGTTGGCACACACTGTAGCTGGTATTTTGGTCCATTCCTCCATGCAGATCTCCTCTAGAGCAGTGATGTTTTGGGGCTGTCGCTGGGCAACATGGACTTTCAACTCCCTCCACAAATTTTCTATGGGGTTGAGGTCTGGAGACTGGCTCGGCCACTCCCGGACCTTGAAATGCTTTTTACGGAGCCACTTGTTATATGGCTGGGGGGGCCTGGCTGCCGGTTTGTTTGTCTTTTTGTTTTCCTCCCAGGTGGCGTGCATTTGGGACTGAGTGGCTGTGTTGCTGAGGCTGTCAGGACCTCACCCTGATCACCTGCGACTCGTCAGGACTCACAGCTGAGGTGCATCTGGATGGATTGGAGCATGTTGGCATTTAAGACTGGAGTGCACAGTGTGTATTTGCCAGAGACTCGACCTTGTGACCAGACGGGTGAGATCATCGTCTTGGGAGCCATCTCATCAGCAGCGGATGCTGAGAAACGTCCAGGTTTGATGCACGGTCTGTGAAAGAGGAGGGGGTGAGGTCTCACGCTCGTCAGCACACTTCCTGAGGTACGTTGGATTTTGTGACTAACATTTATACAGTCAGTAAATGTGGTGTCCCTCACACCTTATTGTATTGAGCTGTTTGTTAGTCATGTATCAGCTTCCACTGCGGTGGAGTTTTGTGAACGGGATGTTCCATGCCTGCAGGTTGGAAGCTGATCAGTAATCAAGCCAGGAAGTGTTTGCTGTTTGTACACTTTTAAGTGTTCTGTGTGTAGAGTGTGGACTCACATAATGGTTCCTTCTTTCACAGACTCGGTTGTTGCGGCCACCTGGGGGGTGTCGGCGGGGTCCTTGGGTCCGAAACAGCTTCTGGCTCCGGACCGTTAGCGCTGCTGGGAGCGCACCACGCCAGGCCGCATCTTTTTGTATTATCACTGTTATGTATTAAATTCAGTTAGCCTTTGTACCGTGCTCTGCTTATTTCATACTGGGTCCTTCAAACGCTGGTCGGTTCTCCGAGCTGCGTCCGACACATAACAGTAATCTCTGGCCAAACATCACGGACCCAGCGTTAGCAGAGACGGTAACGCGCCGGGAAGGCGGCAGCAGACGTTCAGTGGTTATCCGGATCAGTTGCGGGGCTCTCCGCCCGGAAGGTGCGTGTGTGAGACCCATTACTGGATACTAATTTGTGCTCTCTTGCAGCCGTGTTCTTGTGTTGTGCCTCATCCGTGGATCGTGGTGGAGTGTGACTGGCGACGGCTTCGCGTCACACTCCGACCGGATGGGAGGTGTAAACGGGAGCTGCAAGAGTGCGTTTGTAATGGGTTCACGCGCACGGCGGAGCTCTGTTAGCACGGGTCGCTGGGCTTCCTGTGTTACAGTCGTAGCCCCGTTTCCCCGGATAAAGGTAACTACTGCGTCTGTTGTATCAGCTCCGGCGTTATTTAGTTGAGCACATTTTGGTTGTGTGTTGCACTCAGCTGCGCACACAAAAGCAGCTCGTTTGTTTTTTTCTGTCGCCCAAGGGGTTTTTTCATTTTTAGCACTCTGGTTCCCCCTTGTGGTGACTGAATCACGGTACCGTCAAGCTCTGGAGTAGGAACAGGTGTGTTCCATTTGGTTGAGCTTGACGGTATAACTCACTGATTTGTTTTGTGTTAGTTTATTTTGTGTGGGTGTTTTTTGAGTTGGTTTTTGTGTGGGCTTTTCTTTTTTGTTGTCCACTATTTGTCTGGGGGTGTGACCCTGTAGCCTTTGCTAACCAAGAACAAAAAAAAAAAAAACCGGGGACCCAAACAACTGTGTGTTGGTCTGTTTTTTTTTTCTTTTCTTTTTGTTTCGCATCCCCAGGGTTGGATGGAGCGGTCCCCTGGGGGGTGATGGGGTGGTATTTGGGTTGTTTTTTCTCTTTGTTTTTTGTTGTGCCCTCTCTTCTCCTCTGACTCCAGCCGGGTGTGCCGTAGTGTCGGCATTGCTGGAGGGGTGCAGTTAGGTTGTGCTGGGCGTTTCCCAGGTGGCCTCTGCACCCGGGAGGGGAGGGGGGGGGGGGGGGTTGGGGTTTTTTTTTGTTTTCCCTCCCCCAGTTTCCGCCCTCAGGGTTTGACTGTGGTGTCCTCTGGGGGGGAAAAGGCGTTGGGTCCATCTAGCCGTGGACGGGCCGGGGCTGGGTCCTTGGTCGTGAGGGGAGGCGTCTCCTGGGGTTGACGAGGGGGTCCTCTGGGGGGCGCTGGTAGTCCCCGTGGGTGACGGTGGATCCCAGAGGGACCTCGGCCGTGGTTATTACTCCTGGAGCTGGCGGGTGGCCCTCTGGGGGGTGTTGGTCCCTGCGTGTCGTTTGGGGGGGAGGAGGGGGGGGGATTTTGGTATTTTTGTTTGTGAGCTTACATGTGGGTTTTTCTTTTCTCCCCTTCCCTGGGGTTTGATGGAGCGGTCCTCTGGGGGGGGGGGGGGGGGGGGTGGGGGGGGGGGGGGGGGGGGGGTGTTTTAGTATTTTTGTTTGTAGGCTTGGGTTTGGGTTGTTTTTCCTTTTTCCCCTTCCCTGGGGTTTGATGGGACGGTCCCCTGGGGCGGGGGGGGGTGTTTTGGTTGTTTTGTGTTATGACTAATCACACATGTTTGGTTAAAGGCTGACCGCACAGGTGTAGGAACTCCTGGCCACACCTGTGCTGAGACTGTCAAACAAGGGCAAAGATGCAGCCAGTTCAACCAGTCTGTTGGAGGACGAACGCAGACGCGGTTTCCAGCCATGGTCCCTGGAGGGGGGTGTTTCTCCTGGCCAGGTGTGTGTGGTCGCCGGGAGGCTTCCCGTGAGGGTGGGGTACTGTTATATGGCTGGGGGGGCCTGGCTGCCGGTTTTGTTTGTCTTTTTGTTTTCCTCCCAGGTGGCGTGCATTTGGGACTGAGTGGCTGTGTTGCTGAGGCTGTCAGGACCTCACCCTGATCACCTGCGACTCGTCAGGACTCACAGCTGAGGTGCATCTGGATGGATTGGAGCATGTTGGCATTTAAGACTGGAGTGCACAGTGTGTATTTGCCAGAGACTCGACCTTGTGACCAGACGGGTGAGATCGTCGTCTTGGGAGCCATCTCATCAGCAGCGGATGCTGAGAAACGTCCAGGTTTGATGCACGGTCTGTGAAAGAGGAGGGGGTGAGGTCTCACGCTCGTCAGCACACTTCCTGAGGTACGTTGGATTTTGTGACTAACATTTATACAGTCAGTAAATGTGGTGTCCCTCACACCTTATTGTATTGAGCTGTTTGTTAGTCATGTATCAGCTTCCACTGCGGTGGAGTTTTGTGAACTGGATGTTCCATGCCTGCAGGTTGGAAGCTGATCAGTAATCAAGCCAGGAAGTGTTTGCTGTTTGTACACCTTTAAGTGTTCTGTGTGTAGAGTGTGGACTCACATAATGGTTCCTTCTTTCACAGACTCGGTTGTTGCGGCCACCTGGGGGGTGTCGGCGGGGTCCTTGGGTCCGAAACAGCTTCTGGCTCCGGACCGTTAGCGCTGCTGGGAGCGCACCACGCCAGGCCGCATCTTTTTGTATTATCACTGTTATGTATTAAATTCAGTTAGCCTTTGTACCGTGCTCTGCTTATTTCATACTGGGTCCTTCAAACGCTGGTCGGTTCTCCGAGCTGCGTCCGACACATAACACCACTCCTTCGTTGCCTGAGCGGTGTCTTTGGGATCATTGTCATGCTGGAAGACCCAGCCACGTTGTAGCTTCAATGCTCTCACCGATGGAAGGAGGTTTTGGCTTAAAATCTCATGATACATGGCCATGTTCATTCTTCTCTTAACACGGAACAGTTGTCCTGTCCCCTTTGCAGAAAAACAGCCCCAAAGCATGATGTTTCCACCCCCATGCTTCACAGTAGATATGATGTTCTTGGGATGCAACGCAGCATTCTTCTTCCTCCAAAATGATGAGTTCAGTTTTTAACAAAAAGTTCTAGTTTGGTTTCATCTGACCACATGATATTCTCCCAATCCTCTTCTGGATCATCCATATGCTCTCTGGCAAACTTCAGACGGGCCTGGACATGTACTGGCTTAAGTAGGGGGACACGCCTGGCACTGCAGGATTTGAGTCCCTCTCTGCGTTTTGTGTAGCCTTTGTTACTTTGGTCCCAGCTCTCTGCAGGTCATTCATCAGGTTCCTCCGTGTAGTTCTGGGATTTGTGTTCACTGTTCTCATGATCATTTTGACCCCACAGGATGACATCTTGCTTGGAGCCCCAGATCGAGGGAGATTATCAATGGTCTTGTATGTCTTCCATTTTCTTACAGTTGCTCCCACAGTTGATTTATTCACACCAACCTGCTTGACTATTGTAGATTCACTCTTCCCAGCCTGGTGCACATCTACAATGTTCTTCCTGGTGTCCTTCAGCAGCTCTTTGGTCTTGGCCATGGTTGAGTTTGGCGTCTGACTGTTTGAGGCTGTGGACAAGTGTCTTTTATACAGATAATGAGTTCCAACAGGTGCCATTAATACAGGTAACAGGTGGAGGACAGAAGAGCTTCTTAAAGAAGAAGTTACAGATCTGTGAGAGCCAGAAATCTTGCTGGTTTGTGGGTGACCAAATGCTTATTTTCCACCATAATTTACAAATAACTTCTTAAAAAATCCTACAATGTGATTTCCTTGATTTTTTTTTCTCATTTTTTCTCTCATAGTTGAAGTGAACCTATGTTGAAAATTACAGACCTCTCTCATCTTTCTAAGTAGGAGACCTTGCACAATCAGGGACTGACTAAATACTTTTTTTACTGACACGTATGTAGTCCTCACTGCTGCCTATTTGGTTTTTGTGTTTTGTTTTGTTTTTTGGCATTGTGGAAATGTGCTGCGTTCTCAAAATGGTTCATGAAAAGTAAACGGCACTCAGGTTTCCAGACGTACAGGGACACAAGCTGCTGTCTTGTCAGGGCTCGTAACATCAGATCACAAAGTGCAGAGTCCGTTGAGTCCCCCCCCCCCCCCCCCCCACCACCAAAAAAAGCAAGTAGAAAAATATTGGCATTTAAACTCATAAACATCCTGTTTCTTCTTTCAGCATGAGAGAGAGAGAGAGAGACAGAGAAAGAGACAGAGAGAGAGAGAGAGACAGAGGAGAGAAAGGGGAGAGGAGACAGAGGCAGAGAGAGAGAGAGAGAGAGAGAGAGGAGAGAGAGAGAGAGAGTAGATAGACAAGAGAGAGAAAAAGAGAGACATAGAATAGAGGCAGAAAGAGAGAGAGATAGAGACAGAGAGAGCTAGAGAGAGAGAGAGATGGGAGAGAGACAGAGAGGAGAGAAAAGAGTACAGAGAGATGATAAGAAATAGAGAGAGAGAGAGACAGAGAGAGATAGAGAGAGTGAGAGAGAGAGAGACAGAGATAGAGAGAGAGAGAGTGAGAGAGAGAGACAGAGAGAGAGAGAGGAGAGAGAGAGAGAGAGACAAAGAGAGAGAGAGACTGAGAGAGATTTTAAAAAAACACCTTTATTCACAACAGGTGAAGTACATCATTTGTACTCAACAAAAATATAAACGCAACACTTTTGGTTTTGCTCCCATTTTGTATGAGATGAACTCAAAGATCTAAAACTTTTTCCACATACACAATATCACCATTTCTCTCAAATATTGTTCACAACCCAGTCTAAATCTGTGATAGTGAGCACTTCTCCTTTGCTGAGATAATCCATCCCACCTCACAGGTGTGCCATATCAAGATGCTGATTAGACACCATGATTAATGCACAGGTGTGCCTTAGACTGCCCACAATAAAAGGCCACTCTGAAAGGTGCAGTTTTATCACACAGCACAATGCCACAGATGTCGCAAGATTTGAGGGAGCGTGCAGTTGGCATGCTGACAGCAGGAATGTCAACCAGAGCTGTTGCTCGTGTATTGAATGTTCATGTCTCTACCATAAGCCGTCTCCAAAGTCGTTTCAGAGAATTTGGCAGTACATCCAACCAGCCTCACAACCGCAGACCACGTGTAACCACACCAGCCCAGGACCTCCACATCCAGCATGTTCACCTCCAAGATCGTCTGAGACCAGCCACTCGGACAGCTGCTGGAACAATCGATTTGCATAACCAAAGAATTTCTGCACAAACTGTCAGAAACCATCTCAGGGAAGCTCATCTGCATGCTCGTCGTCCTCATCGGGGTCTTGACCTGACTCCAGTTCGTCGTCGTAACCGACTTGAGTGGGCAAATGCTCACATTCGCTGGCGTTTGGCACGTTGGAGAGGTGTTCTCTTCACGGATGATGCGAAGGAGATGTGTTGCACTGCATGAGGCAAATGGTGGTCACACCAGATACTGACTGGTATCCCCCCCCAATAAAACAAAACAGCACCTTTCAGAGTGGCCTTTTATTGTGGGCAGTCTAAGGCACACCTGTGCACTAATCATGGTGTCTAATCAGCATCTTGATATGGCACACCTGTGAGGTGGGATGGATTATCTCAGCAAAGAAGAAGTGCTCACTATCACAGATTTAGACTGGTTTGTGAACAATATTTGAGAGAAATGGTGATATTGTGTATGTGGAAAAAGTTTTAGATCTTTGCACAAGCCCATGCACAATCCTCCACTGAAGATCCCCTGTACGTTTGTCGACCGGGGGTTTGTACAGGCTACGCCAGCACCCCACAGGAGACACGGCGGCACCAAAAAACCCTGACAACTTCGACGCCGCCAACCCTGCCAACGAGCGTAAGTGTGACACCTTAACGCAGGCAAAGTAGAGGGCACTTTTACCAATACCCTCAAACTCTCCCAAAACAGGTGACCTGAAAGATAGGAGAGCCCCCTGCTCCTCCTGCCACCCCCCCACCGAGGGCGAGACAGTTAGAGAGGGGAACACTTATTCACAGTCATCATCCCACTGGTCAGACAGAATACGAGTCTCAGCAAACGCTCTGTGGGGCCCCGGCAGGGAAGCACAGACCTCCTCCACCACCCTAAGCAGCATCCTGGAGGACCGAACTCCCGACGCCTCCCTCAGCCTCCCAACAGACGTGCGCAGCAGATGACCCAGTTTGGTGCACCCCGCCGCCCTCAGGCAGGACCGCAGAGTGGCAGATGACAAAGCAGGAGAACAAACAAAGTCATTGAAGAAGAGGGGTTCCTCAAACAGCCACATCCCTGGTGTACCGACAGCGTCCCTGCACACGGAGAGGACCCGCCATGCTTGGAGAACAGACTGGTAAAAAACTGAGGTACGCGTCCCACCGACGTCCCACTGACGTAGGAGGAACAGATGTTTGTCGTATTCCAAAGCAGCCTCCCTTCTCAGCAGGACACGGGCAGTATCCTGCCAGCTCAAACCCGAGCCATACAACAGTCTCTGAGCGGCCCGCAACCTGAAGGCCGACACCCGAGCAGCAATGTCCACCAACCCTTGACCTCCTTCGTGAAGAGGCATATACAGCACGGGAGCCCTGATCCAGTGATGACCCGACCAGAAAAAATCCACCAACATCCGCTGCAGCTGCTCAATAAGGCCGTGTGGTGGAGGGAGAACAGACAGTCTGTGCCACAGCGCCGAAGCGGCCAAGTTATTAGCGACCAGAACCCGCCCCCTGTAAGACAACTGGGGCAGCAACCATTGCCATTTGGACAGTCTGGCACACACCTTCTCCACCATGCCCTCCCAATTCTTCTGACAATACCCTTCCGTTCCCAGGAACACACCCAGCACCTTCAACCCCTCCACTCCCCACCGCAAACCATGCGGCAGACAGGGAGCAGCAGCATCCCGCCACCTCCCCATCAGAACAGCCTCACTCTTCCCCCAATTCACCCTAGCAGCGGTCCCCGTCTCATAAAGCCGTAAACTATCCAATAACTCATCAACATCCGCCTGATTCTTAACAAAAACCGTGATGTCATCTGCATATGCAGAGAGCACCAGAGGAGCACCTTGGTGAAGGCCCAAAAGCAGTTCAATAACTATAGAATACAGTTGACCCGAAATGGGGCAGCCCTGTCGTATACCCCGTGTCACGGGGACAGGGCAGGTCAGCCCTCCCCCCACCTTAACCAAAACTGAAGCCCCGTGGTACAGTACCTTAACAAAAGAAATAAACCCGTCACCAAAACCAAACGCCCTCAAAGTAGAGAACAAGAACCCGTGGTGAACCCGATCAAACGCCTTTTCTTGATCCAGTGACACAAACCCACAATCCAAGACCCCCATAGTACACAAATCAAACATATCTCTCATCAAAAAAAGATTGTCCAAAATAGTTCTATCAGGCACACAATAAGACTGATCCTTGTGAATGATCAAATCCAAAACAGTCTTTAACCTGTTCGCCAACACCTTAGAGAAAAGTTTGTAATCCGCACAAAGAAGTGCGACTGGCCTCCAATTCTGCAACGAAGCGAGATCCCCTTTCTTAGGCAAAAGGGACAGAACAGCACGGCAACACGACGTGGGCAGACACCCAGTCGCGATGCTCTCCTGCAACATTTCCAAAATATCCACCCCAAGAACACCCCAGAAATGTCTATAGAAGTCCACCGGAAGGCCATCGATGCCCGGAGCTTTCCCAGGTGCCATCTGGCGTACCGCCACCGTCAGTTCCTCCAGCGTGATGGGGGAGTCCAGGGCCTCTCGCTCCAAGGCCACCAGCTGGGGGAGATCCTGTAGAAGACCAGCTGCACAGGCCTCGTCACAGTCAGCAGCACCATAAAGAGCCGAATAGAAGTCCCTCGCGTGTCTCCGCATCTCCGCCGAGTCACTCGTCACCCGTCCGTCAGGAAGGCGAAGACAGGTCATCGCCTGCTGATGAGCTGTGGTCTTCTCCAGGTTGAAGAAGAAGGAGCTAGGCGCATCCATGTCCCTAATGTTCGCAAAACGTGCCCTCACCATCGCCCCTTTCACCCACTCATGCAACAGTGCGCTCAGCACCGCCTTCTTCTCTTGCAACAGACTGTGCCGATCAGGAGCCCCCCCCGCGTGCAGATCAGCTTGAATATTCATAATATCCCTCTCCAACGTTGCCATAGCTACCTTAACCTTAGCCGTGGAATAAGAAGTATACTGCTGACACAAGACCCGAACCTGGGTCTTGCCAGCCTCCCACCACTGACACACCGTCCCGAACATCCCCTTCCGTCCCCTCCAAAAATCCCAAAAGTTCTCAATTAACCCACAAAATGCCCTGTCGAGCAAAAGTTTAGTATTGAATTTCCAGTAAGTAGTAACTCGCGCAGTGTGTGAGTGGAACAATTCCATAGTGACAAGATGGTGATCCGAAAAACCAACCGGCTGGATACAACTCCTGCACAATCTATTCCGAAACGAGTGTGATATGTTATGTGTCGACGCGGGTTGAGGAGCGGACCTGCGTCAGACGGAACCCAGCGCTACAAATAACCAGAAAAGCGGTTCCAAAAACAATATATTTATTTCACCCGCTGGTGCATAAAAAGTGTAAGAACAGAAATAGCGTCCTTCTGGTGGAGTGAAGGCTGGCACGCTCTCCAGCGCCCAAAAGGATCGAAGCCCGGCGCTCCTGGACCCACTACTACCGCCAAACACCCCCCAGGTGGACACGACAAACCGACTCTCTGCGAAGCATAGAAGAGGTGAGGTAAGTTAGCAGTTACAACTAATATCCTTCAAAAGACACACACTATCAGCAACACATGCAGGTCTGTATTTTAAGCTTTATGCAAATGAGCAGCTTCTCACAACAGGTGATCATCCAGAAAACTGTTAATATCCTGCAACATGTACAGATCGCTGCTGTGGAAAACAGAACCGGCGGTAGACATGCTAGAATCCGAATCATAATCCAGGTCGTCATCAGTCAGACTTTGACTCAGCAACGGCTGTGGGTCCCCTAGAGCCGGTACCGCCTCTCCAACCATTCCAATCAATCAATCAATTTTTTTAATATAGCGCCAAATCACAACAAACAGTTGCCCCAAGGCGCTTTATATTGTAAGGCAAGGCCATACAATAATTATGTAAAACCCCAACGGTCAAAACGACCCCCTGTGAGCAAGCACTTGGCTACAGTGGGAAGGAAAAACTCCCTTTTAACAGGAAGAAACCTCCAGCAGAACCAGGCTCAGGGAGGGGCAGTCTTCTGCTGGGACTGGTTGGGGCTGAGGGAGAGAACCAGGAAAAAGACATGCTGTGGAGGGGAGCAGAGATTGATCACTAATGATTAAATGCAGAGTGGTGCATACAGAGCAAAAAGAGAAAGAAACAGTGCATCATGGGAACCCCCCAGCAGTCTACGTCTATAGCAGCATAACTAAGGGATGGTTCAGGGTCACCTGATCCAGCCCTAACTATAAGCTTTAGCAAAAAGGAAAGTTTTAAGCCTAATCTTAAAAGTAGAGAGGGTGTCTGTCTCCCTGATCTGAATTGGGAGCTGGTTCCACAGGAGAGGAGCCTGAAAGCTGAAGGCTCTGCCTCCCATTCTACTCTTACAAACCCTAGGAACTACAAGTAAGCCTGCAGTCTGAGAGCGAAGCGCTCTATTGGGGTGATATGGTACTACGAGGTCCCTAAGATAAGATGGGACCTGATTATTCAAAACCTTATAAGAAAGAAGAAGAATTTTAAATTCTATTCTAGCATTAACAGGAAGCCAATGAGGAGAGGCCAATATGGGTGAGATATGCTCTCTCCTTCTAGTCCCCGTCAGTACTCTAGCTGCAGCATTTTGAATTAACTGATGGCTTTTTAGGGAACTTTTAGGACAACCTGATAATAATGAATTACAATAGTCCAGCTTAGAGGAAATAAATGCATGAATTAGTTTTTCAGCATCACTCTGAGACAAGACCTTTCTAATTTTAGAGATATTGCGTAAATGCAAAAAAGCAGTCCTACATATTTGTTTAATATGCGCTTTGAATGACATATCCTGATCAAAAATGACTCCAAGATTTCTCACAGTATTACTAGAGGTCAGGGTAATGCCATCCAGAGTAAGGATCTGGTTAGACACCATGTTTCTAAGATTTGTGGGGCCAAGTACAATAACTTCAGTTTTATCTGAGTTTAAAAGCAGGAAATTAGAGGTCATCCATGTCTTTATGTCTGTAAGACAATCCTGCAGTTTAGCTAATTGGTGTGTGTCCTCTGGCTTCATGGATAGATAAAGCTGGGTATCATCTGCGTAACAATGAAAATTTAAGCAATACCGTCTAATAATACTGCCTAAGGGAAGCATGTATAAAGTGAATAAAATTGGTCCTAGCACAGAACCTTGTGGAACTCCATAATTAACTTTAGTCTGTGAAGAAGATTCCCCATTTACATGAACAAATTGTAATCTATGAGATAAATATGATTCAAACCACCGCAGCGCAGTGCCTTTAATACCTATGGCATGCTCTAATCTCTGTAATAAAATTTTATGGTCAACAGTATCAAAAGCAGCACTGAGGTCTAACAGAACAAGCACAGAGATGAGTCCACTGTCCGAGGCCATAAGAAGATCATTTGTAACCTTCACTAATGCTGTTTCTGTACTATGATGAATTCTAAAACCTGACTGAAACTCTTCAAATAGACCATTCCTCTGCAGATGATCAGTTAGCTGTTTTACAACTACCCTTTCCACCCCGTCCAACAGTAACCGAGGACCCAACCGCAGCAGAACCAACAGCGTCAGCCACAGAGGGAGGAACAGAAACTCAAACTACATCTTCCACACAACCCTCAGTCACCGCAGCATCTGCCACCCCAGAATGTTCAGTTAGCAACGGCTCAGTAGACATAATAACAGTATCAGGTACTAAGCTGCCCTGCTGCGGAGGGACAACCTCCACCTGCCCACCGGGCCCCGCCCCTAAAGCAGACACTCTCTGTCTCTCTCTCTGTCTCTCTGTCTCTCTCTCTCAGTCTCTCTCTCTCTGTCTCTCTCTCTGTCTCTCTCTCTGTCTCTCTCTCTCTCTCTCTGTCTCTCTCTCTGTCTCTCTGTCTCTCTCTCTCTCTGTCTCTCTCTCTGTCTCTCTCTCTCTCTTTCTCTCTCTGTCTCTCTGTCTCTCTCTCTCTGTCTCTCTCTCTCTCTCTCTCTCTCTGTCTCTCTCTGTCTCTCTCTCTGTCTCTCCTCTCTCTGTCTCTCTCTCTCTCTGTCTCTCTCTGCCTCTCTCTCTCTCTCTCTCTCTCTCTCTGTCTGTCTCGCTCTCTCTCTCTCTCTCTGTCTCTTTGCTGTTTTTTTCGGGACCGACTTTTTCTGTTCTGTGCTTTTCAAAATAAATCCAGTTTATGAATTGAAATAACGTAACCATGTTTTCTGATTGTTGGATTACTGATGTGCATATAGATGCATCCCAGCTGTAGACGGGCTCATGCACGTGCAACGGCACATTCAGCACGCACATGTCCACCAGTTCGATCCCCTGTTGTAAACACATACAGGCGCTGTGTGGATCATGCAGCCACACACACACACACACACACACACACACACACACACACACACACACACACACACACACACACACACACACACACACACACACACACACACACACACACACACACACACACACACTTCACCTGTTCTCCTCCAGATGATTCACTCTGCATGAACACCCCCTTCTGTCTGATCATTTCTTAATAACATTTACATTTACTCTGATGGACTACCCAGCAGTGGGGAATAAGTTTCATTACACTAGAAGTCTTTCAGAAAGCGCTGTAACTAGGTTTAAGGATATGATTCCTTATTTATGTTCTCCAATGCCATATACCAACACAGGGCAGTGTAGCTACCTAAACTCTGTGAGTGAGATAGATTATCTCATCAATAGTTTTATATCCTCATTGAGGACAACTTTGGATGCTGTAGCTCCTCTGAAAAAGAGAGCCTTAAATCAGAAGTGCCTGACTCCATGGTATAACTCACAAACTCGCAGCTTAAAGCAGATTACCCGTAAATTGGAGAGGAAATGGCATCTCACTAATTTAGAAGATCTTCACTTAGCCTGGAAAAAGAGTCTGTTGCTCTATAAAAAAGCCCTCCGTAAAGCTAGGACATCTTACTGCTCATCACTTATTGAAGAAAATAAGAACAACCCCAGGTTTCTTTTCAGCACTGTAGCCAGGCTGACAAAGAGTCAGAGCTCTATTGAGCCGAGTATTCCTTTAACTTTAACTAGTAATGACTTCATGACTTTCTTTGCTAATAAAATTTTAACTATTAGAGAAAAAATTACTCATAACCATCCCAAAGACGTATCATTATCTTTGGCTGCTTTCAGTGATGCCGGTATTTGGTTAGACTCTTTCTCTCCGATTGTTCTGTCTGACTTATTTTCATTAGTTACTTCCTCCAAACCATCAACATGTCTATTAGACCCCATTCCTACCAGGCTGCTCAAGGAAGCCCTACCATTAATTAATGCTTCGATCTTAATATGATCAATCTATCTTTATTAGTTGGCTATGTACCACAGGCTTTTAAGGTGGCAGTAATTAAACCATTACTTAAAAAGCCATCACTTGACCCAGCTATCTTAGCTAATTATAGGCCAATCTCCAACTTTCCTTTTCTCTCAAAAATTCTTGAAAGGGTAGTTGTAAAACAGCTAACTAATCATCTGCAGAGGAATGGTCTATTTGAAGAGTTTTAGTCAGGGTATAGAATTCATCATAGTACAGAAACAGCATTAGTGAAGGTTACAAATGATCTTCTTATGGCCTCAGACAGTGGACTCATCTCTGTGCTCATCCTGTTAGACCTCAGTGCTGCTTTTGATACTGTTGACCATAAAATTTTATTACAGAGATTAGAGCATGCCATAGGTATTAAAGGCACTGTGCTGCCGTGGTTTGAATCATATTTATCTAATAGATTACAATTTGTTCATGTAAATGGGGAATCTTCTTCACAGACTAAGGTTAATTATGGAGTTCCACAAGGTTCTGTGCTAGGACCAATTTTATTCACTTTATACATGCTTCCCTTAGGCAATATTATTAGACAGCATTGCTTAAATTTTCATTGTTACGCAGATGATACCCAGCTTTATCTATCCATGAAGCCAGAGGACACACACCAATTAGCTAAACTGCAGGATTGTCTTACAGACATAAAGACATGGATGACCTCTAATTTCCTGCTTTTAAACTCAGATAAAACTGAAGTTATTGTACTTGGCCCCACAAATCGATGGCATTACCCTGACCTCTAGTAATACTGTGAGAAATCTTGGAGTCATTTTTGATCAGGATATGTCCTTCAATGCGCATATTAAGCAAATATGTAGGACTGCTTTTTTGCATTTGCGCAGTATCTCTAAAATTAGAAAGGTCTTGTCTCAGAGTGATGCTGAAAAACTAATTCATGCATTTATTTCCTCTAGGCTGGACTATTGTAATTCATTATTATCACGTTGTCCTAAAATTTCCCTGAAAAGCCTTCAGTTTGTTATGTGTCGGACGCAGGAACCGACCAGCGTTTGAAGGACCCAGTATAAAATAAGCAGAGCACGGTACAAAGGATAACTGAATTTAATAACATAACAGTGATGTGCTACAATATAACAAATGAGTGCGTGGTCTGGCGTGGTGGAATGAAGGTGTGCTCCCAGCAGCACAAACGGTCCGGAGCCAGAAACAGTTCGGACCCAAGGACCCCGCCGACACCCCCAGGTGGCCGCGACAAACCGAGTCTGTGAAAGAAGAAACCATCATGTGAGTCCACACTCCACACACAGAGAGACCACTCAAAGGTGTACATAAACAGCAAACACTTCCTGGCTTAATCACTAATCAGCCTCCCACCCTGCAGGCATGGAACACCCAGTTCACATCCTCCACTGCAGTGGAAGCTGATTAAACGAGTAACATAACAGCCCAATATAATAAGGTGTGAGGGACACCACATTTACTGACTGTACTAATGTTAGTCACAAAACCTAAAGTACCTCAGGAAGTGTGCTGACGAGCGTGAGACCTCACCCCCTCCTCTTTCACAGACCATGGCATCAAACCTGGACGGTCTCTGCATCCATGATGATGAGATGGCTCTCAAGATGACGATCTCACCCGTCTGGTCACAAGGTTGAGTCTCTGGCAAATACACACTGTGTACCCCAGACTTAAATGCAACCATGCTCCAATCCATATAGATGCACCACAGCTGTGAGTCCTGACGAGCTGAACATAACAAGCTTCAGGTGATCAGGGTGAGGTCCTGATAACTCAGCCACACAGCCACTCAGTCCTTAACGCAAGCCACCTGGAAGGAAAAACAAAAGACAGAACAGAAGACAGAAACAAAAGGCAGCCAGGCACCCCCAGCCATACAACACAGTTAATTCAAAATGCTGCAGCTAGAGTACTGACAGGGACTAGAAGGAGAGAGCATATCTCACCCATATTGGCCTCTCTTCATTGGCTCCCTGTTAATTCTAGAATAGAATTTAAAATTCTTCTTCTTACTTATAAGGTTTTGAATAATCAGGTCCCATCTTATCTTAGGGACCTCATAGTACCATATCACTCCAATAGAGCGCTTCGCTCTCAGACTGCAGGCTTACTTGTAGTTCCTAGGGTTTGTAAGAGTAGAATGGGAGGCAGAGCCTTCAGCTTTCAGGCTCCTCTCCTGTGGAACCAGCTCCCAATTTGGATCAGGGAGACAGACACCCTCTCTACTTTTAAGATTAGGCTTAAAACTTTCCTTTTTGCTAAAGCTTATAGTTAGGGCTGGATCAGGTGACCCTGAACCATCCCTTAGTTATGCTGCTATAGACTTAGACTGCTGGGGGGTTCCCATAATGCACTGAGTGTTTCTTTCTCTTTTTGCTCTGTATGCACCACTCTACATTTAATCATTAGTGATTAATCTCTGCTCCCCTCCACAGCATGTCTTTTTCCTGGTTCTCTCCCCTCAGCCCCAACCAGTCCCAGCAGAAGACTGCCCCTCCCTGAGCCTGGTTCTGCTGGAGGTTTCTTCCTGTTGAAAGGGAGTTTTTCCTTTCCACTGTTGCCAAGTGCTTGCTCACAGGGGGTCGTTTTGACCGTTGGGGTTTTTCTGTAATTATTGTATGGCTTTGCCTTACAATATAAAGCGCCTTGGGGCAACTGTTTGTTGTGATTTTGCGCTATATAAATAAAATTGATTTGATTTGATTTGATTTGTATACCTGGCCGTGTTCTGTGTGTGTGTGTGTGTGTGTGTGTGTGTGTGTGTGTGTGTGTGTGTGTGTGTGTGTGTGTGTGTGTGTGTGTGTGTGTGTGTGTACCTGGCCATGCTGAGTAACGGGTGTCTGGTTCCGGCCAGTTTCCGGACCTGCATGGCCACGTTGCTGAGTTCGTCGCTGAGCAGACAGCGGAGGCTCCAGAAGGACGTCGGGTAACCCACAATCTTCTCCGCCTCAGACACCACTTTGCTCCACGTGGACTGTCCCACGCAGGACGACCCGCCCAGCGGCCCGAGTCCTCCAGCGGACAAACACCGGAGCCGCGAGCGAGCAGCCAAAATCATTTCTGCTAAAATCCCACTTTGACGATAATCTGCCCACGCAAACAGAAAAAAACGACATTAGCGTTTCCCGCGCTGTGCTGTTACAAAAGATGACATATTCGCCGTCATTACACTGAAAGTAACTTTAATCAAGGAGCTGCTAAAACACACTGCGAGCGTCCATTTGTAGTCACGTGATACGTCACGTCGTTCAACGTCAGCGCAGCAGTTGACAGACACGCCTACTTTACAGAAGAGGAAGAACTCTCTTTTTAAAAGTTAATAATGTCACTTTCTCGGGGTTTTCGTGTGAGACTGCACACATATCAAATGTATGATATTTATTTGTATAAACATCAAATGTATCTGCTGACATATACGTATGTTTTACTGAATATTCACATATATGTTCTTTCTTTTTTGCTAAAGCTTATAGTTAGGGCTGGATCAGGTGACCCTGAACCATCCCTTAGTTATGCTGCTATAGACGTAGACTGCTGGGGGGTTCCCATGATGCACTGTTTCTTTCTCTTTTTGCTCTGTATGCACCACTCTGCATTTAATCATTAGTGATTGATCTCTGCTCCCCTCCACAGCATGTCTTTTTCCTGGTTCTCTCCCTCAGCCCCAACCAGTCCCAGCAGAAGACTGCCCCTCCCTGAGCCTGGTTCTGCTGGAGGTTTCTTCCTGTTAAAAGGGAGTTTTTCCTTCCCACTGTCGCCAAGTGCTTGCTCACAGGGGGTCGTTTTGACCGTTGGGGTTTTTACGTAATTATTGTATGGCCTTGCCTTACAATATAAAGCGCCTTGGGGCAACTGTTTGTTGTGATTTGGCGCTATATAAATAAAATTGATTTGATTTGATTTGATTTGCATGCATGCACTCCTTGTTTGGATGTGCACAATTGTGCAGTGTTGTGTAGATTTGCATGCAGTAGCACTGTGTTGTGCAGACTTGCTGAAAAACTGTGTACTTTCTGTGTCCAGTGTTTAACACACACACAAACAAAAAAAAATTAAACATGTCTAATTTCTTGCGTCCACCTTGTGTAGCCCTCAACATGCTGCTGTGTGGGGGAGTAAAAACTCAGTGTAGAGCTTCTTAAACTGGACATAGAGCTGCATAACTTGGCATAGTCCATACGCTGCAATACGCAACTCCACGTTGGCCTCGTTGTGAAAGCAGCTTTAGAGACATTGTTGAGTTGTGTAAAGTTCCTGTCCTCTTCCTCAGATCTGCATGGAGCTCCTTGGACTTTACACTTGTACTGTGTGGTCAATCCCACACAATACAACGGCAAACAGACTGATACAAACCCTTTTTATGTTGCAGTGAAGAGCACCAATGAATTAATCATGTAATTTTGTGTGTTTTTTCGACCTAATGTGTTGATTTCACAAAACCGAAGTAAATCTAAACATATGCATCAACTTCGTGGCTGTTTTTCTGTTAAAGATATATGTTCCCAGAAAAAGACCAGTTCAAAGCTCAGCACTGCCTGGACACTGATGTCCATGATGGCCGTATGTAAACTTCTGAGCACGCCTTTATATGGGCGGCACCTTAAAGGATAAGTTGACTTTTTTACAGCACAAGTCATATCAAAACATTAATCACACCTCTGAGTGCACGGTGGCTTTGTGGTTAACAGTGCAGAGTCACAGCAAGAAGGTTGTGGGGTCACTTCCCACCTGGTTCTTTCTGTGTGGACTTTGTGTGTTCTCCTCGTGTTCCCCCCGGGTGCTCCGGCTTCCTCCCATTTCCAAGGACGTGCAGGTTAGAGGGACTGCACACTTTAAACTGTCTGTAGGTGTGGATGTGTTTGTTTGTCTGTGTGTGTGTGACCCTGTGACAGACGGGCGTCCTGTCCAGGGTGAACCCGCCTCACGCCCTGTGACTGCGGGGATAGGCTCCAGCAGCCCCCCCAAGACTGAACCGCTGCATGCTCAACATTTGACAATTGTTTGGCTGCAAGAAATCCTTCAAAATGAATTAATAGGAAGTTCACTTATGAGACTGAGCGTTTTTAACAGAATTCTAACTCTACCATATGTACTCAAAATAACAATGAAACAACACTACCGACCTAGAGTTTATACTGTCAAAATGTCTGTGGCACAAATCATCTGAAGAAATATGACCAGCTCAGTGTATTTTTCAGAAGGGACTGATTGATGGTAACCCTCCTCCAGTCTTAGAAGATAGTACCACACACACACACACACACAAACAAACAAACAACAAAAGGCACTAAAAGTGGTCCTTTGACTTGTAGTCGGGGGTGGGGGGGAGGGGATCACTTCGGTGCCATCTAACACCTTCAATTATTAAAAATTAGTTTGTGGCACATGGTTCATAGTAATGATAACTAAATTAATACTGGCAGTGTATGTAGTAATAAATCATAAAAAGCATGACTGCATTAACATATACACTATGCAAATGAAAGGTTTGTAAAAGCATAGTTAATTTAGTAAATATTAGTGAAAGAATCATATCTATGAGCTATTGCAGTTGGCATTTAATTTGCATTATTCCACTGAAACTGCACTCAGAAAACTGGTGAACAGTTTGTTGTTACTTGTTGTTGGTCCAGTGGATCAGAGTAATTTGTTGACTATGCTTGAATATTATTTTGGTCTTTCTGGTCAAGTACTCCTCTGGTTGAGGCCATATTTGTCAGGTCAGTCATATTCTGTTGTCATGTTAATTGAATCCTCTGTTGTTAAGCGTGGAGTTCCACAGGGTTTGGTAATTGGCCCACTGTTGCTTTTTTGTTTTTTTGTTGTTGTTTGTTTTTTTAGCTGAGCATCTTGAGATCAACTTAAATATAGCCATGAATCCATATTTCAATGCAATGTGAATGACTTAAGCCACTGTCACACATAGCAAGAATGTACAGGAACCAGCCCGACACGGCAAATATTGCCATAATCGGACAAACAAACGTGCATCACACTCAAGGCCACCGGCCACTTTTGACTAATTGTGTGGCCTCTCACAGATGGCTGTCAGAACGTTTTGGAACTGAAACCCAACACTTTTCGGATGCGGACCAATTTGTCATTATGATGCCATTCTGTGTGATTCTGGCTATGTGTGATGGGGTATAAGGGTTGTATATGCCAGTTCTTCTGGGAAGTGGGTGTGGCACTGTTACGAAGGAGGCCTGTATGGTGGTCATGAAGACTTGGAAGTAATCCATCTTCCTGCTGCTGAATTCTGATAAGGCTGAAATTTGGCATGTAGGACGTGCTGAGCTGACCCTCTATGATGGTCTCTGGGCGTCTGTGTCGTTCACTATAATGATACCGTTAAAATCGCTGATGTGATGTTTGATCAGCCACTTTCTTTTGATGCACATGTCAAAGCAATAACAAGGATTGCTTTTTCAATTGCAAAATATTGGAAAGATGAGAGCAATTTTGTCTCTGGCTGATGCTGAGGTTTTGATTCATGCTTTTGTGTCATCTATAATTGATTATTGCAGTG
Source organism: Thalassophryne amazonica (assembly GCF_902500255.1). Taxonomy (NCBI): domain Eukaryota; kingdom Metazoa; phylum Chordata; class Actinopteri; order Batrachoidiformes; family Batrachoididae; genus Thalassophryne; species Thalassophryne amazonica. The sequence goes on from NC_047121.1 coordinate 3,656,186, forward strand.
TTCTATTTTCTGGCCTCCCTCTTAAAAACATGCAATTACTCAACAACAAATCAACATAGACCCAAAATATTTGGAACACAAATTAATCCCACAACCCTCAGTTCATAGCATGACGAAGCAGACGTACTTTTTCTGGGTCAAATTAGGGAGGATTCAAATATTAATGAGTGTCTGAATACCCGTCCGTCTACTCTGCCGTACAAGTTCAGTGGCAGCTATTGATCACTTGCTGAAAATGGGGTTTGTGTCTTGTCGTGCTATTGTCAGAGGTGAGGAGAGCATTCAGAGGCTTGACTGCTAACAGTGTTTTAGGCTGTGTCCCAATTCAGGGGCTGCACTCTTATGAGGCTGTGTTCCCCCACGATCTGGCCTTCAGAGACAGCGGAGGCAGAACAAACTGTTTTGAAATGAGACAGTTTAGTGCACGGAACATTTTACTATTAGCTCCTCCCACTTCAATCACATGTGCTCATGGCAACATTGACCCCCTGCATGTGACAAGCTAGCCCCGTGGACATTTACTTACAAATTTTCAACACATATTTATACTTTGAAACTTTACTTATTTACAATGGGGGATTTTCAAGTTGCGCCACCATCTTGATACCAAGACCTCCGGTTAGTGAGCCACTTGCTCGCGTGCTTGGCATCATTAGAAATAACATCTTGTTATGACTCCTCACGGAGCAGCTGACCGATCGAAGCTGGACGCCGGTTAAACGATGTCTCTGGAAGTCAACGTAAGTCCAGATTTCTTGTTTCTTTTTGGCTTCGGTGTCTTTCGTTTATGCCGTGTGACCGGGGCTTTACATTCATTGCTGGGAAAGTCCAGCAAACAAAATACCAACATTCTGGGTACAATGAACCCATTTTCACTATTCTTACATCCACACAACTCCAAACAGCAATGAAAAAGTTTCTTGACAGTTCTTGTTGTTGAATGAAACTGCGTCTCACTAACTGGTCAGAGTTGTGACGTCATCACACATGCGCGTAGGAGCTGTTCTATCGCAACTTGAAAATCCCCCATTGTACATATGGCACCCAAAAATGTCATTTTGTTGTTGATGTTTTTTTTTTATTTACCAACCATATTGTCTTGAGGAAAAATAAATCACATACTGACTCATGGGATTGTTTGGGCCACGACGGTTCACCTGTTGTGTGCTTCATTTTCACAGATGATCACAGGTGAGTCTTTGGACAGTCTAGTCATGAGCGGCTGACAATTGCAGCCTCAGAAGGTTGCAGCCACTGAATTCGGCACAGACTCAACAATAACAAAACTCAAACAGTGAACCTGTGTGACTGAAAGGGCAGAAGCAAAGATCATGTGTTGAACCAAGGAAATGTTTTCACACTGTCCCAAGTCACCCGTTCTGTTACATAAATCCAGCTTTAGTTTCCTGTTTTTGTCTATATTTCACCTAGAATTTGACGGCGTTGTGGACATCATGTTCCTCGCGGTGGATGCTAACTTAGCTTGTTGTTGTTAGCACATAGCGTTTTCAGTTTTCATGAGGCAGACAAAGTAGATGCAAGTTTTAAACTCAGCTGTGTGGAACTTTTGAAAACTTATCGTAACTGATGTTGTGAAGGCAGACGCCTCCACTAACCATCCAGCAGGTGGCAGGATGTCTATGGGATCATTCATAGGCAAAACAAAGTTGTTTTGAATGTTTGGGTGCAAAGTTCACTAGATGCAGTAATGTTTGTACTCATGATGTGTTTGGTGAGAGACAACATGACCGTCTTGATTATTTTTGAGTTACGGTCAGGCTGGGACGGACAAACGCTCACTCATCTACATTTTTACTCTTCAAACTCTATGCTGCTAAAGTTTTTATCAGCGTCCAAATATATATGGACCACACTTTGAGGATACCTGGCAGCTCGTCTTCCTGCCCACCTCACCCAGAGCTAAAGTTGGAGCTGCTGCTTTGATGAGTTTCCAACCAGGATTAGATTCCGCTCTTAATAATACTCCAACTTTCTCCCAGCCGGCAGGTGATACAGAGGACAGGCTGGTGGAAAGAAGGAGAGACAGAGACGCGGTGTCTTTTTTTGTCTCAGAGATCCAGCTACATCCGCTCACTCAGGAGGAGAACACTCCGGCTGGATTCTGCTGCAGATCACTTGTTCAAAGGAGGAGGTTCTGCTTGATGTGGTTTTGTCTTCTTCTCCTTAAAGTTCTGCTCTTGCAGTTGGACTAATTGCTGCACTTGTGCCTGCTGACGGCTGCCCTCCGAGTGCATCGGAGCGCTGCCACTTTCACACTTTCTACAAGTTCACACAGCTGCCAATCAATGGAAAGGTGTTGGAGAATTTCCAGTGTCCCAGATTAGATGTGGTTTATTTTGCAAACCTGATTCAGGCCCACGGGAGAAAGTCATTTGTCAAAGAATGCAAAGTGCGGACAACAAGGAGACGTCCTTGGCACATTGTCTATTTACTGCAACATGGACTGAAGTGCAGAAATGACACTAAAATCCAGCAACTGACAGCAGTGAGCTTTGACTTCATCTTAAGCCAGATTCTGCACAGCCGTGATAGACGACGAGGTATTTTTAAAAGAACCAGTTTTCCACAAAGAAACTACAGCTTGGTGCAGCCGTCAGCAGCTGACAGGAACAAGATCAAGATTGTGCTCTTCTGTCGGGCTCAGCCACACCGGGTTATGACCACCCTGCCACAGGTTCAAGACAAAATGTGTCTTGACTGTCGCAGAAGAAATGAGTATTCACCATGTGTCGCCGGCTGAAGATCTGTTCCAGACTGTCCTGAACATGTTCAAAATACACGCGGAAACTAGTTTTAAAGATGCTTACTACAGTGGTGCATGTGTTGGCTTCTGTTGCAATGATTTTGGAGAGAAAAACAGTTTTAAAACATGCCCACAACAGTCTTACCACAGTTGTGTGATTTTCTGGAAAAGGAAGACAGTCGTACAAACTGGTGCCACATACACACGAGCGTCCCGCAGCAGATGTGCCTACGTTGTGCCTCTGTGTCTTTGCGACCTTTATTTTTTGCCAGCATATCTCTGACTGTTCAGGGGGCGGTGACGGAGACTGTCAGTGACGCTCCCAAATTGCAGAAAGTCTTTTGTGTGACTGTGGCTTTTGTGAGTTGTCTCTGGTTTTGCAGGTTTCCTGTTGCAGTCAAAAACTCCCAGGTTTGGATTTCCGTCAGTTCTGATTTGATCTCAGGTGTGGTTGTAAAAGTGAGCAGATTTGTGACTTTGTGTGTTTCCCCTGTGATGGACAGGTGATCTGTCCAGGGCAATCGGCTTGTTTTCAGTCTTTGTCCTTCCTAAAGGCTCGGTCTCGTGTCCGCGAAGGACAGCGCAGCTGGCGAACATTGGACATGGGACATAATGTTGTCATAGCTACATCTGTCCCTCTGTGGACACATTCATGTGAACACGATAACTCAAAACCAGCACATGGAATCTTCATATCTGAAGCATACATACTGTAGGTACCCAGGGATTAGACTTTGAAGGTGTTCTGTGCATAAATTTGAATATAACTGAGGATGAAGAGATTTTTTTTTCTCTTTACATAAAGTGAAAGAAAAAAATGACTGAGCTCAATTTCTTCAGAGGCTGGTGAACCAACAACTCACCAAAAACTCCAAAGTAGATCACAAGCGTTATTTAGATACTGTTTTTATTCCTCCTTCTACTTTTTCATCAGTTTTTTTCCAAAATGGATTTCTCGCAAATGAAACAATTATCAAAAGCCAGTCCACCACTTGGGGGCGTGATTGCTCACATAACTAAAGCCAACTGCTCACGACGTGGAGGTGTGATCCAAATGTGTACTTTTCCACAATCGTACAAAAACACAAGTCCTACTGTTGGGTGTGCAGAGCGGCCGGACTGCATGTATCTTGATGAGACCTCAGTGCTGCTCTCCGACCTTGTTTAAAACGTCTGCCACGTGGCCAGCGCTGCACTTCCTGTATTACAGTGGGGCAAAAAAGTATTCAGTCAGTCCCTGATTGTGCAAGTTCTCCTACTTAGAAAGATGAGGGAGGTCTGTAATTTTCATCATAGGTACACTTCAACAGTGAGAGACAAAATGAGAAAACAAAAATCAAGGAAATCACATTGTAGGATTTTTAAAGAATTTATTTGTAAATTATGGTGGAAAATAAGTATTTGGTCGCTCACAAACCAGCAAGATTTCAGGCTCTCACAGACCTGTAACTTCTTCTTTAAGAAGCTCTTCTGTCCTCCACCTGTTACCTGTATTAATGGCACCTGTTGGAACTCATTATCTGTATAAAAGACACTTGTCCACAGCCTCAAACAGTCAGACGCCAAACTCAACCATGGCCAAGACCAAAGAGCTGCTGAAGGACACCAGGAAGAAAATTGTAGATGTGTACCAGGCTGGGAAGAGTGAATCTACAATAGTCAAGCAGGTTGGTGTGAATAAATCAACTGTGGGAACAATGGTGGAAAAATGGAAGACATACAAGACCATTGATAATCTCCCTCGATCTGGGGCTCCAAGCAAGATGTCATCCTGTAGGGTCAAAATGATCATGAGAACGGTGAACAAAAATCCCAGAACTACACGGAGGAACCTGATGAATGACCTGCAGAGAGCTGGGACCAAAGTAACAAAGGCTACACAATACACAGAGAGGGACTCAAATCCTGCAGTGCCAGGCGTGTCCCCCTACTTAAGCCAGTACGTGTCCAGGCCTGTCTGAAGTTTGCCAGAGAGCATATGGATGATCCAGAAGAGGATTGGGAGAATATCATGTGGTCAGATGAAACCAAAATAGAACATTTTGGTAAAAACTCAACTCGTTGTGTTTGGAGGAAGAAGAATGACAAGTTGCATTCCAAGAACACCATATCTACTGTGAAGCATGGGGATGGAAACATCATGCTTTGGGGCTGTTTGTCTGCAAAGGGGACAGGACAACTGATCCGTGTTAAGGGAAGAATGAACGTGGTCATGTATCATGAGAGTTTAAGCCAAAACCTCCTTCCATCGGTGAGAGCATTGAAAATGCAATGTGGCTGGGTCTTCCAGCATGACAATGATCCCAAACACACCGCTCAGGCAACGAAGGAGTGGCTCCGTAAAAAGCATTTCAAGGTCCTGGAGTGGCCAAGCCAGTCTCCAGACCTCAACCCCATAGAAAATTTGTGGAGGGAGTTGAAAGTCCGTGTTGCCCAACGACAGCCCCAAAACATCACTGCTCTCGAGGAGATCTGTATGGAGGAATGGACCAAAATACCAGCTACAGTGTGTGCAAACCTGGTGAAGACTTACAGGAAACTTTTGACCTCTGTCTTTGCCAACAAAGATTATGTTACAATGTATTGAGCTGAACTTTTGTTATTGACCAAATACTTATTTTCCACCATAATTTACAAATAAATTCTTTCCTATAAATCCTACAATGTGATTTCCTGGACTTTTTTTTTCTCATTTTGTCTCTCACAGTTGAAGTGAACCTATGATGAAAATTACAGACCTCTCTCATCTTTCTAAGTAGGAGAACTTGCACAATCAGGGACTGACTAAATACTGTACATCATTACGCGTACTGCATTACGTTACGTGGATGAGTGGTGAGCCGCTTTAACTTGATTGCCCTCACAATATTAGTCCTTTCATTGCTCCCCAAGAACATTAAGTGGACTTAATGACATGTGCCGCAATCAAATGAGTGCCTGTGCCTGTTTTATATATATATATATATATATATATATATATATATATATATATATATATATATATATATATATATATATATATATGAAACAAGGTACCAGTAGATTCTATCGATTCTCACAAATCCAACAAGACCAAGCATTCATGATATGCACACTCTTAAGGCTATGAAATTGGGCTATTAGTAAAAAAAAAAAAGTAGAAAAGTGGGTGTTCACAATAATAGTAGCATCTGCTGTTGACGCTACAAACTCAAAACTATTATGTTCAAACTGCTTTTTTAGCAATCCTGTGAATCACTAAACTAGTATTTAGTTGTATAACCACAGTTTTTCATGATTTCTTCACATCTGCAAGGCATTAATTTTGTTGGTTTGGAACCAAGATTCTGCTCATTTACTAGTGTGCTTGGGGTCATTGTCTTGTTGAAACACCCATTTCAAGGGCATGTCCTCTTTAGCATAAGGCAACATGACCTCTTCAAGTATTTTGACATATCCAAACTGATCCATGATACCTGGTATGCGATATATAGGCCCAACACCATAGTAGGAGAAACATGCCCATATCATGACACTTGCACCACCATGCTTCACTGTCTTCACTGTGAACTGTGGCTTGAATTCAGAGTTTGGGGGTCGTCTCACAAACTGTCTGTGGCCCTTGGACCCCAAAAGAACAATTTTACTCTCATCAGTCCACAAAATATTCCTCCATTTCTCTTTAGGCCAGTTGATGTGTTCTTTGGCAAATTGTAACCTCTTCTGCACGTCTTTTATTTAAGAGGGACTTTGCGGGGGATTCTTGCAAATAAATTAGCTTCACACAGGCGTCTTCTAACTGTCACAGCACTTACAGGTAACTCCAGACTGTCTTTGATCATCCTGGAGCTGATCAATGGGTGAGCCTTTGCCATTCTGGTTATTCTTCTATCCATTTTGATGGTTGTTTTCTGGTTTCTTCCACACATCTCTGTTTTTTTGTCCATTTTAAAGCATTGGAGATCATTGTAGATGAACAACCTATAATTTTTTGCACCTGCGTATAAGTTTTCCCCTCTCCAATCAACTTTTTAATCAAACTACGCTGTTCTTCTGAACAATATCTTGAATGTCCCATTTTCCTCAGGCTTTCAAAGAGAAAAGCATGTTCAACAGGTGCTGGCTTCATCCTTAAATAGGGGACACCTGATTCACACCTGTTTGTTCCACAAAATTGACAAACTCACTGACTGAATGACATACTACTATTATTGTGAACACCCCCTTTTCTACTTTTTTTTTTTTACTAATAGCCCAATTTCATAGCCTTAAGAGTGTGCATATCATGAATGCTTGGTCTTGTTGACCAAGCATTAGCATCCCAATAGAGCGCTTCGCTCTCAGACTGCAGGCTTACTTGTAGTTCCTAGGGTTTGTAAGAGTAGAATGGGAGGCAGAGCCTTCAGCTTTCAGGCTCCTCTCCTGTGGAACCAGCTCCCAATTCGGATCAGGGAGACAGACACCCTCTCTACTTTTAAGATTAGGCTTAAAACTTTCCTTTTTGCTAAAGCTTATAGTTAGGGCTGGATCAGGTGACCCTGAACCATCCCTTAGTTATGCTGCTATAGACTTAGACTGCTGGGGGGTTCCCATGATGCACTGAGTGTTTCTTTCTCTTTTTGCTCTGTATGCACCACTCTGCATTTAATCATTAGTGATTGATCTCTGCTCCCCTCCACAGCATGTCTTTTTCCTGGTTCTCTCCCTCAGCCCCAACCAGTCCCAGCAGAAGACTGCCCCTCCCTGAGCCTGGTTCTGCTGGAGGTTTCTTCCTGTTAAAAGGGAGTTTTTCCTTCCCACTGTCGCCAAGTGCTTGCTCATAGGGGGTCGTTTTGACCGTTGGGGTTTTTCTGTAATTATTGTATGGCTTTTGCCTTACAATATAAAGCGCCTTGGGGCAACTGTTTGTTGTGATTTGGCGCTATATAAATAAAATTGATTTGATTTGTTGGATTTGTGAGAATCTACTGAACCTACTGGTACCTTGTTTCCCATGTAACAATAAGAAATATACTCAAAACCTGGATTAAACTTTTTAGTCGCATAGCACTACTATTATTCTGAACACTACTGTATATATATATATATATATATATATGTATATATGTATAAGCAGAGGTTTGCATTAAAGTTTTTGGCCACTGAGTCCCGGGACACACTAGATATTGAAAATGTGGGTGCCAAGGCCTGGCACTGAGCCCAGCACCTGCAGCCATGGGGTCCTGCTGACAGCAGAGTGGAGAATCAAAGGAAATGGAAACAACATTTTTGAATGAATGCATGTCCCATGGATCTTGTGTCCCGACGCGGTACATTTTATATCTTGTATCCAGCCTTGATGATTTTGCTTCAGGACAGCGTCCGTTAGAACCCTGCCTGTAACTTTGCATAAATGTGAGACACGTTTACCATATTTGCAGCAGGGATGCATCCCTTGAAGAAGTCGGTTAAGTTCGATGATGAGTGACCGTGACCAAATATTGAAGGTCGCAGAGCCAAAACCCGTGTCTGTGTGATGAAGACTGTCCTCTCAATAACTTTCCAAGGATTTCTGACAGGTTCATCAAATTTGCACCAAATATGCATCCTTTCAAGGTCTAGCACAGCTTCAAGGATGACTGACCTTGGCCTAATTTTCAAGGTTATAGGGCCAAAGATATCAGTAACACTGTGCTCTAAATAACCTGTGAAAGAAATAACATTTCCAATTTGGTTTACCACATTGGGGCTAAGAATTGGAGAAGTCTTGGTCACGTTTGATGATGAATGGCATCACGCTGTTTTGAAGGTCACAGACCCAAAAGTTGTGTCTATGAGCGATGAACACCAACCTCTTTATAAATTTCCATGAATATCGTGTTCAGCAGGGATCCATCTGTTGAAGGGCTCGGTCAAGTTCCCGCTCAAGCACTGTAGCCTTCATACGCTTTTCACTCAAACGTCCACATTTTTTCCAAACCAATAAAATCACAGCTAAGAGGCCGTCGCACCTTGACAATTTAGGCAGTATATGAAAAATACATGAATACGCTGGTGTTCTGTGTAAGTTTTGTATAAGTTAAGAGCACATTGAAGCACGCTGGTATATGGCGTATTGCATCGAGTACATTGAAAAATTTTGGGCATGCACAATATTTTTGAGGCAGCGTATGTCTTATATGTCCTGCCTACGTGGGTCATAAATTGTAGGTAAGTTATGGGATTACTGACACTCATTTCTTGTAAGTTATTCATAAGTCGAAATATGTTTTTTGTTGCTGCCCACTGATTGGTTCAAACACTGAAAGCTGCTGTCCTCATGTGAACAGTTCAGACTGTTTCAAATATTAAAACCATTCACACACGGAGTAAATATAAAGTCTTAATCTGACCTGTTACATCGTTTCAGTTGGATTCATTGTCACAGCCTGACGAAAACTTACCCAGGCCAGCTAAAAACAAACAACAACAAAAAGGTATTTGAAGGACATTAAACAGTTCAAGTGCCTCTTGCCCAGCATCTCAAACTGGGACAAGAACTAAAAATATATATGTCAAATTTAAAAAAGCGAGATCTGCCATCAAGCTCTCAAAATGATACCACCCACTCTTCCATACTAGCTGTTTGCAGGTATGGTATAGCAGTGATTGTAAATGTTTAGTGATGAAATACCTGAATTAACAAACTGATCAACCTGTTGTAAAAGTGTCGTGACACGGACCCACAACAGGGGGCGTTAATGAACGGACAATGGATAAGCCAAAAGTAACAATTTAATGTTGTGAATCGCACAACGAAGTACAGACAATAACAATATGGTGGAATGTCAATTATACACAAGGTGACGTGTGGGCAGGCTCGACGATAGAAGACGTCTGGCGAGAGAAGAGCCGGATCCCACACAGCTTCCACCACCAACGGATCTGAAGAACACCGTAGTCGCCAAGCCCTGCGCCCCAGGTGGCCACTGTCTTCAGCAGTCAGACTGCTGGCAGAGAACAGAAACAGTATTGATGAGTGTGAGTTCGCACACTCAGTAATCCCACAGTCTGTGTTCTTTAAGGAGGGAGCACCTCCAATCACACACTCGTATAGCTCCTGTGAAACCACTTATCTGGGTTGGGGTGTGAGGCGAAGCCGTCGCAGTCCACACCAAACGCCAATACCGCAGATAAGGACACCGTCACAGGAAAACGGCTGCAAATGAGATCAGACTATTACACAAGGTCTTTAGATTCAGCAGAGAAGTTACCTGAATGGTAGCTGATTTTTCGGCGGGGAGGTGGAGTTGCAGTCCGGCCTTTATGGTGGTGGTGATGTGTAGTGGATGAGTGACAGCTGGTACGGATGATGAGTGACAGCTGTCACTCCCAGTCGCTCCGACGACGCCCTCTCGTGCTTGAAGCCCGCACTTCAAGCAGGGCGCCATCTTGTGGTGGTGGGCCAGCAGTACCTCCTCTTCAGCGGCCCACACAACACAACCAACCGTACGTAACTGACAAATGTGATGTATTTAAAAATCAACAGCAAAAGTCCAGTTACCTCCAACTGAAGATGTCCAACCAGAATTATTTTCCTTTGTGCACATCTTCACATGGTGTGAAATTTCACTGAGACCCATGAAGCAGTTTAGATACTTTCTATCTGCCCCCCACTCCCCTTGATTTTTGTTTGTGGGGCTGTAGTGAAGGTTGTGTGAGTTACTACAGGCTCCACATGCTTCTGCACACATTACACTGCAGCTCCCACAACCTAAGTTTAGCTCTGCTCAGGGAGTGGCACTAAATCTGACTTCCAGGAACCTTCAGGGGGAGCGAGCATTGCTGTCACTTATCACAGATAAGATTAAAAAAAAATCATGAGCTACTCATTAACATGCTGCACAGCTGCAGTGTTTAAGCATCACTTGTTAAAAGTTTGAAAGACAGACACCTGCCCACTGCTTAAAGTTGGTGCATCATATCGTAGACAAGGAAACAAGAATTATATAATTTAAACGTGCCATAACAAGCACTGAAAGCCCTGTCCTGCATTGGGGTCGTGTCCTGCTTAGATAATCAGGGGCATGTTTTGGGCGTAACACAAATTAAAACAATCTCTAAGAGACGTACTGGAATCTGTGCATTGTTATTCAGATGGTGGATTCAGTAGGTGGCAGAAGAAAGAGGTTTTCTGGCGCTGAAATGGATGTGCATGCAAAGGAGGAGGAGCAGATCATTTGTGGGAGGAGCATCCAGCTCAGCTCCCTGAGGAGGAGCAGTGGAGTGTCTTGTTCCTGCAACATCCCTCATACTCCATCTCCATGAACCCGATCTCCTCTGTATGTCATCAGGGACAGAAAGCGCACACGTGGACCATCTTATGGTCAGCTGTGTCTGGTGGAGAAGAAAACTACTGCAAAAATATGCTCTTTCGATAGTGAACTCAGTCTGTGGGAGGAGTCAGAGGTTTTCTGGAGAGGGGATGTTGAGTTGTTTTGCTTTTAGGTCACTTTAAACTTTATCACAAAACTGAACATCAAAGACTTTAGAATTTATCTGGAATGATGAGCTGGTAACATCTCTGCAGACCCCTCCCACCCCGGACACGCCCTGTTTAATGAGCTCTGTACATCAAAACAACCTGCCAGAAAACTCACTCGTTCATATACTTCATGTACAACTTCAATCTGATTGTCTGTTTCTCCTTTGCACACATTTTTATTGTACATCTTATTTGCACGTTTGCTGTGAATTATTCCGTGTTTAGTGTGTATGTTTACACGCTCGTACAGAGAGAGTGCAGCTCAAACTGGAGTCAAATTCCTTGTATTCTTGTAGATACTTGGTGAATAAAGGTTACTCTGATTCTGATTCTGACCTCTCATAGCCCACCTGTAGTGCCTTCACGGCCCACAAGGGGGCTCCAGCCCACACTTTGGTAATCACTCTTCCAGATGAAGTCCAGAGAGTGTGAGCGTGAGTCTCATCATCATGTGGTGATTAGGCTTCACCTGTCACTGACATGAGCGGAGCCCTATCAGTGTGTGCCGCCTGCAGTGGCGCCAGTAACGTGTTACTTAGTAACGTGTAACACGTTACTAAGTAACACGTTACTCTATTCTAACTGCTTTTTTCAGTAACATATTAATCATGTAAGGTCCTTTTCTGTTGTTTATAAATTAATAAAATATCAAATCACAGGGATCTATTTTAGGTGTTATATAAAACAAATAATGAATGTTCTTTCATTTGTGCAATAGAAAGAATGTTTCATGAGGTGAAAGATGAAATGTTCCATCTTTCACCTCATGAAATACTTTTTCTATTGCACTCACAAACATTCATTATTTATATAATAGAACATGATAAATATTGAAATTGATCAAAATAGGGGAAAAATTTTAGATTCCATTTTTTGCTATATCACAGAGCCATAGTTATTTTGGGAACTGGCTGCATGGCAGTGCACAAAATAAAAATTTGAAATGTTCAAAACGTCTGCCACACATTAATTTTATGAACATTGTGCAGCCTATTCAAAGGCACGTCACAATTTTACAGATACATTATCTAAATCATACGAAGGAATGAAAATACAACTGTTTTACCAATCCATTACTATATAAATACAGTGTCATAGAAAATCTTTGTGCTTTTGGATCCTGTTATCTGTCATATGTCATCTTAAAGCAGATCTCAGGGAATTTGATCTCTGGTGTTCTTTTCTAATTCCACCTCAGTTTCTAAGAGTTTTGGCGTTGACAGGATGTGATCAATATGTGCTCTGCTCCTCTGGTTCAGTCAGATCTCACTTTGTTGACACTGGGAACAGTTCTATCAGTTTGAAACATCTTTACAATCCTCCACGTTGTCTTTCTGTCTGTAGCTTTTCTAACTGCAAAGTGATTTTGATATTGTCATTGGTTTTGCACCATTGATTTGATCTCAAAGTAGAATTCCACTGGAATTCTACTTTGATTATAAGCGGCGTCCTCACTGGATCAGTCTCAAACTACATCAGAAGAAACTCCTCACATATAGCTTGATGTCGGGAAAAAAAGAAGAAAAAAAAAGAAAAAACAGAATTCAGATTAGCTGCTGCAGAATTAGAGTCAAATGATTTTGTGGCACTTTTTTTTTGGGGGGGGGGGGCGCTGCATCATAAATAATAACCTTTAAGACAAGATTCCAAATGCATTCTCCACCTCACAACGCACACGAGAACCTGCAGCTGGAGATAATTTCTCTGTGATTCTGGGAGCGATGAGAGCTGGTTTCAGCCAAGTTCTGAGAGCAAATGTGTCATCAGCTACAAAATGATTATTTTAAATAGCGCAGCCTCCAGTGGCACAAAGTGGGACACACTGACACAAGGACTTGCACGTCAGTGTGGGTATCAAAACTGGCAACAGTGTCAAAAGGAGCCTTTAGCCATTGTTGAAACTATGCCTGAGGTATTGGCAAATAACCATATAAATTATATAGAAATCAAGACTACATGAAAATTTATTTGTGTAAAAAATAAATTTTATAAAATTGTTGTCATGATATTTGTCTCATTACATTTCCACAAAATGGGGACAGTGTCTTATTGTCTTCTTTTGTGTTTGCGATTGCTGGTTTTTCCAGACTAAGCTTCAGTAGATTCGGGCCTCACTGCTCTTTGGAGACATGCTCCTCCAGTGTCAAAATACATATAACATGTCTGATTAATTTATGCTTCTCAGCCCGACTGATTAAACGTTAACAGTCTCATGATCTTTTTCATGCCCCATCTGGAAAATGGGGCACTTTTTGTGACACATTTATTTTTATTTTACTATTTATGCTCCTCCCCCTTCCCCTAACTCTAACCATAAACCACCAGACCCCCCCCCCCCCCCCCCCCCGACACTCCGCATTTCGTGTCAAGAAATGAATCTGTGCCCGTCACAAAAGTGCCCCATTTTCATGACGATATCTTGAACCCATAACTGACGTTTTGTAATGCCATCATGAACTGCCGTGAGACTGTATAATTTAACCCAACCTAAAGGACATGCTGACTACATCAAACAAACAAACAAATAAACAAAAAGTATGGAAGTAAATCTGTGCCATCAGTTTGAATTTGAATTTTTATGGTTGAATTTTTTTAGCATCAAAATCAGTTTGAAGTTGAATTTCTAAGGTTGAATTTGTTTAACATCAAAATATTCAGCCTCAAAAAACTCAGCCTAAAAAAATTCAACCTAAAAAAATTCAACTCAAAAAATTCAACCAAAAAAAAAAATCAACTCCAAAAATTCAACCTAAAAAATTCAACCTCAAAAAATTCTACCTCAAAAAATAGAAAAGCAGGGAGAAGCAATCAAACCCTATCTCAATTGTTGTATGGCTGGGGGGGCCTGGCTGCCTTTTTGTTTCTGTCTTTTGTTTTTCCTTCCAGGTGGCTTGCATTTGGGACTGAGTGGCTGTGTAGCTGAGTTTATCAGGACCTCACCCTGATCACCTGAGGCTGATCACCTGCGGCTCGTCAGGACTCACAGCTGTGGTGCATCTACATGGATTGGAACATGGTGGCATTTAAGACTGGAGTACACAGTGTGTATTTGCCAGAGACTCGACCTTGTGACCAGACGGGTGAGATCGTCGTCTCGGGAGCCATCTCATCATCAGTGGATGCAGAGAACGTCCAGGTTTGATGCCATGGTCTGTGAAAGAGGAGGGGGTGAGGTCTCACGCTCGTCAGCACACTTCCTGAGGTACGTTAGATTTTGTGACTAACATTTATACAGTCAGTAAATGTGGTGTCCCTCACACCTTATTATATTGAGCTGTATGTTGGTCATGTAATCAGCTTCCACTGCAGTGGAGTTTTGTGAACTGGGTGTTCCATGCCTGCAGGGTGGGAAGCTGATTGGTAATTAAGCCAGGAAGTGTTTGCTGTTTTTGCACCTTTGAGCGTTCTCTCTGTGTGTTGAGTGTGGACTCACATAATGATTCCTTCTTTCACAGACTCGGTTTGTCGCGGCCACCTGGGGGGTGTCGGGGTCCTTGGGTCCGAATTGGTTCTGGCTCCGGACCGTTAGCGCTGCTGGGAGCGCACCGCAAAACCACCACGCCAGACCGCGCACTTTTTTCACAGCACTGTTATGTTCATTAAACTCTGTTATCCTTTGTACCGTGCTCTGCTTATTTTATACTGGGTCCTTCAAACGCTGGTCGGTTCTCCAGGCTGCGTCCGACACATAACAATCATCCAATGTTTCTGGAAGTAAATCTGTGACATTGAATTGATTGAGACAGGGATCGATTGCTTCTCCCTGCTTTTCTATTTTTTGAGGTTGAATTTTTGAGGTAGAATTTTTTTTTTTTAGGTTGAATTTTTTTTGAGGTTGAACTTTTTTAGGCTGAATTTTTTATAGGTTGATTTTTTTAGGTTGATGTTTCTGAGGCTGAATATTTTGATGCTAAACAAATTCAACTTTAGAAATTCAACTTCAAACTCTGATTTTGATACTAAAAACACTCAACCTTAAAAAATTCAAATTCAAACTCTGATGGCACAGATTTACTTCCATAAAAAAAGAACCATGCAGATGAGGTCACATCAAAATACTAGAGATTAAACTTAATGTACCCACTACTTACAAAAACAGAGAAAAAAACTTGTGAGTAGCCATCAAGGGACTGACTGACTCAGTTAACGATGCTAAATTGTGTGAGCAATCCAAACTTTTGCATGTTTTGCAGTTTTGTGGGTAGTTTACTAAGACTAACTGCACCGTGACTGGTGGGTGGTAATATGACATAAACAGTGGTATATAAATGAGGATTTTTAATTTTTGGTTTGTACGAGGTCTGTGAGAAAAGTATCAGACCTTTTTATTTTTTCAAAAACCATATGGATTTGAATCACGTGTGATTGCATCAGCCAAGCTTGAACCTTCGTGCGCATGCCTGAGTTTTTTCACGCCTGTCGGTTGCGTCATTCACCTGTGAGCAGGCTTTGAGTGAGCACTGGTCCACCCCTCTCATCGTTAAGGAAATGGCACAATGATTTGGAGCTTTGCTGCATCAATTTTTTCTTGAAACTGTGAGAGACCTCCAGGTGGACACCATTCGGAAAATTAATATGGCTTTCAGGGACGATTTTATGGGGATTACACAGATTAAGGAGTGCTCCAGCCGGTTTAAAGACTGCCCACAACTGCTGAGAGCGCGGCGCGCTCCCAACCCCCATCGACAGGCTCACACCCCGCTGGAACAACTAGATCATTTCCATCGTGAAGGCTTTGTTGATCTGGGACGTTGTCTGACTTTCACAGAAAGGCAGAAGGCGTGGACATCAGCACTTTTTTGGCAGATTCCACTGTTACAGGAGTGTTTTTCATGGAAAAAGAAGTGGATGAATGCGCCACTGTGCCGCTCATGGCGCGGGACAAAACCACCTCGGTGTTGGTCTCTCAGGACGGCTTTCAGGTGGATTTCAGATGGATTCCGGTTGCTTTTCAGTCATGTGAATATCTGAGAAATTGAGCATGAGCTGGACATGCCCCAACATGTCCTGTGAGGCTTCATCACGGCGTTGCTTTGCACCATGCGGCTCCACCGCGACACGCGGAATTCCTCCGCACGTCTGTCTTAATGTGCTGAAAAAGTGCTGATGTCCACGTCTTCCGCAATTCCTGTGCTAGTCAGACGACATACCAGATCAAGACAGTGTCCAGTTTAGAAATGAACGGCACATTCCACTGTTACAGGAGTTTTTGTCATGGAAAGAGGAGCGGAGGAATCACGCACATCGTGGCGGAGCCGCATGGCACAAAGCAACGCTGTGATGAAGCCTCACAGGACATGTTGGGGCATGTCCAGCTCATGCTCAATTTCTTGCATATTCACACGACTGAAAAGCAACCAGAAGCCGTCTGAAAGCCATCTGAAAGCCGTCCTGTGAGACCAACACCGAGGTGGTTTTGTCCCGCGCCATGAGCAGCACGGTGGCGCATTCATCTGCTTCTTTTTCCATGAAAAAAACTCCTGTAACAGTGGAATGTGCCGAAAAAGTGCTGATGTCCACGCCTTCTGCCTTTTTGTGAAAGTCAGACGACGTCCCGGATCAACAAAGCCTTCACGTTGGAAATTATCTGGTTGTTTCAGCGGGGTGTCAGCCTGTTGATCGGCGCTCGGAGCGTGGCGCGCTCTCAGATGCTGTGGGCCGTCCTTAAAGTGGCAGTAACACTCCTTAATCTGTGTAATCCCCACAAAATCGTCCCTGAAAGCCATATTAATTTTCCGAATGGTGTCCACCTGGAGGTCTCTCACAGTTTCAAGAAAAAATTGATGCAGCAAAGCTCCAAATCATTCCGCCATTTCCTTAACGACGAGAGGGGTGGACCAGTGCTCACACAAAGCCTGCTCACAGGCGAATGACGCACCCGACAGGCGTGAAAAAACTCACGCATGCGCACGAAGGTTCAAGCTTGGCTGATGCAATCACACGTGATTCAAATCCATATGGTTTTTGAAAAAAATAAAAAGGTCCGATACTTTTCTCACAGACCTCGTATTAATGGCTGTAATTACATGAGCCACTTACAGTTGCAGTGTGCACCTTGTGCTTCAATACGCACAAATTCTGCCACATAACTTAGTGTGTTCACACGCTGACAAATAAAGAAAAGGGAAAAAAAAATCTCTGGTGTGATGCACAGCTGTCTGTGTGCACTGCACAGGCTTGTGTCAGTGGAACGTACACAGCAGAATGCATCATCCCACACAGACCCTGAGCTCTGTGTGTGTTTATTTGTGTGATGTATAAATGACTCTAAGTATCATGAGTTGCACCAAAATGTACTCTGGTCCGCTTGTTACACATGGAGATATTTATTCTTAAAGAGAAAAAACACACAAAGTAAACTGTAAAAGTCTTTCAGTCTGAACTTTAGAATGAATGACTTGTTTCTTTCTTCTGTCAATGAGGAGGCGGTGACTCGGTGCTGCGGAACAACGGTCTGTCAAACTGCAGAATGCAGATGTTATCAGCACCCGCTGACTTTCCCTTTCACCTTCATGAATCATGTTCCGTGTGCAAACATCACCTGCTTTCATGTTCCTGGGCAGAGGTTTGCACACTCTTTCATTTGTTCCTTGCAGCATGTTGGCACTGACTTAAATAAAGCGTTTTTTGGCTTCAGCAGTGGAGGAGGAGGACTTGGCTGCTCCAAATGCTGCTGCCTGTCAACAGCTGCTTTTGAAAACCAGCTGATACTGTTACTGTTACAACCAACTGTTGCTTAGTCATCATCATCACTCGTCACGCCAAGTAGGCACATAAGGCCGAAATTGTTGGGAAGGTGTCGTAACACGGACCCACAACAGGGGGCGCAAATGAACGGACAATGAGTAAGCCAAAAGGTAACAATTTAATGTTGTGATATTACACAACGAAACGTGTCTTAATGTTCACAGTCAATAAACACCAGGTGACGTGTGGGCAGGCTCGAAGATAGAAGACGCCCGACGAGAGAGAAGCCGCGTCCCACACGGCTTCCACCACCAACGGCCTGAAGAACACCGGAGCCGCCAAGTCCCGAGTCCCCAGGTGGCCTCTGTCTTCGGCTGTCGACCCTGGTACTGCTGGCAGAAAACAGAAAGATGATGTGTGAGTGTGAGTCCGCACACTCAGTAATTAACAGTCCAAACACAGTTGGGAGGAAGCACCTCCACCTCCAACCTAGGAACACACTAGCAGCTCCTGTAACCACTTATCTGGATGGAGTGAGAGGCGAAGACGTCGCTTCTCTCACTGACCGCCAACCCAGTTGAAAGGGCACCACAGGACAACGGCTGCAAACAGATCAGACGTAAGTCACAGTTTAAATTCAGCAGAGAAATTACCTTAGTACTGGTAGTCGATTTCTCGGCGGGGAGGTGGAGTTGCAGTCCGGCTTATATGGTGGTGTAGATGAGTGACAGCTGGAGTAATGAGTGACAGCTGTCACTTCCTCTGGGTCTGGCGCCCTCTCGTGCTTGGAGCCCGCACTCCAAGCAGGGCGCCCTCTGGTGGTAGTGGGCCAGCAGTACCTCCTCTTCAGCGGCCCACACAACAGAAATATTCTTTTTCCAGGCTTCTCTGGCTTTGGCTGCAGTTCTTACAGTGCTTCAGTTGCTCCACCTTGACTTTCTTCTCTCTGCTTCCATCATCTGGCACCAGGTCACCTTTGGTGTTCCTCACTAATCTCCTTCCACCACAGTCGCTCAACTTTTAAGAATGGACTACTTGACACAGATTTACTGTACAGTACCATGCAGTTTTACTTCTTAAAGACTGATGTAAATGAAGTCCAAGACAGACTCAGAGACTTGGAAATGTTCATGTATCCATCCCAAGTTTTCTCAAAAAAGATGACTGTAAAAGTGATGATTTAATCCATATTTAAATCCTTATATCCTTGCATTTATTCCCAGCTTTTTTTTGTAATGTTTTTCAGTGTTTTTCAGTGCAGGAATGGATGGATAAGAAATTAAACTAGGACATTGACCCGCAGGGAACCAGGGGTTCTAGATGTGGTTGTTTGTACTATATACAGACGACAGCTGACTGTTGTGGAAAATGTGTTTACACTTTTGCTACATTTTTTAAGTACTGACATAGAAAAATGTCTTGGCTTTTATGAAAGCTTTTATTGAAGGTTTAATGTGTTTTCAGTTGTGTTCAATTTTCTAAATTTTTTTTTTTTTGTCAATTTTCTGAAGGTGCTTAACCAGAATAATATTCCATTCCATAAAGAAATTACCAATAACTGAAGTTTTATATTTGCACTGTTAATTCTGGGTTTGGGGTCACATTCACACAGAAAATGTCCAGATTTGAATCTTCTGTCTGGGATGTTAGAGGACGGACAGACGGATGAATTCTCTCAGGCCTGCAGCAACTTCACAGGCCTTTATTTTGATATATAGGCTGTTATTGCGGAAGTGCAACATAAACAGGCTTGTTGTTTTGAAAAATTATTGATTTCTCAAAAAATATTGGTCCAATCATGTGCTGTTTTCACGAATTGAATCCTCATGAAAAAATACATAAGTATGCCAAAGGATGGAAGTGATGCTCCTGATACACAAACACACAGAGGCCACGCCCCTCATAATATGGATGAGGTTAACCCACACAAAAACATGAAACATCTTGGGTTCGTTCATACTGTTTGCAATGAACTAAAATAGATGTAAATGTCAGGATCACTGCCCCCCCCCCATATTGTCCCAACGTTTTCTGATTTGGGGTCATAAGTAAACACTGACCAGCCGACGACTGAGACCTGTCAGCTGCAGTACTTTTTAAGTTAAGTTAAAAACTGTTAATTTAGAATAGAAATGTGCTTTGTCGTGTTCTCTGTTGTGCACGGCCTCTGTGCACTGTGACACAGACAGACTGAGTGCATGTTTTTGCTGTTCAGGGTGGAGTGTGTGATTGGTGTTTGTAATGTGATGTATTAAAGTACAAGATGGCTGTTACACAAATTGGAAATTTATTATCACCAGTCTACATTTTTGTGTCAGTTTTTAATTTTTCTATTCGTTGTTACTTTCATGTTATTGGTATTTGGGTTTAGTTTCAGTTGGTCCTGTCAGCTGGTAATGGGCATCCTGCCTGTAGAGTGTTCATGAGTCTTGAACCCTTCACGTGAGGTTTTCTGATTACTGCAGAAACAGACTCCTGCTCGACTTTAGACCAGGTTTTTGAGAGTCTCTGGTGCAAACACTTTGCTGCTGCATCATCTGACACCAGAAAGTGCATTTAAACCGACGCCCATCTTCAGATTTCAGTGTGAAAGTTCAATACGTTTCCTGAATCAGGTGTGCTGAGCGGCTTTAACGTCTGATAGGAGCCATTTGTAATTACCAACAGTTTGGTGCAGTGGAGAGTGACTGATGGCTGTTGTGATGATGTGGTGATGGTCAGAGCAAAGTGTGAGAGGCAGTAAAATAACCAAGTCCCTCGTGTCTCATAAATTTGATGTTGAACTATTGCATTCAGCAGAGCAGAAGAGCTGCGATGTTACAGACGGTGTAACGCTCAGTGCATAAATGACTTTTTGCTCACTCGGGCATCATTAAAATGTGAAAGGTTCTAACCCGGCAGCCTGGATCATGACACCTGTAGCAGCTGTATGTACGGAGTCATTTGAAAATGCCACATACATCATTGTCATCTTCTGATCTTTCCTGTTAATCTTGATCCAGAACTTTGTTCTGTGTAGAAGAGGCCTCGTCGATTTAAAAAAAAAAAAAAAGTTTTCACAGACAGCGGGTGGTGTCTCCATACAGACCGTCTGTGGGACATTAAGAACTGAGCCAATAGTCTCAAACAAAACATGAGGCTTGTGACAGTTTGACAGAATAATATCAGATAAATGATTTCTTGTAGTATTTCTCACAGGTGTTTGGTGATGACTCCAGCAGTCTCTCAGCATTTGAAAAGACACGTGCAGTTTGTCCTTTTTCCCCTCGAGTCGTATCATTTAATCAGGACTCAGATTTAGTTTTGGCTGCCTGATTGTTAACGGAGCCATAGCGTCTGAACCAGGTGGAGTCGTGAGCTCAGCTCCTCTGGACTGGACACAGACTCAGGAAGGACAGTGGACGAGGTAATGATGTGATGGCACTGAGCACCAGGTTTCAGTGCGTGATCAGAAAACACGGCGTCTGGAAGTTAAAAACAGGCAAACCACATGATCAAACAAGATCAAGAGTGTGTCCACGTTCTCATGTGGGTCCAGACACAAACTGCACAAGATTAAAAGACTCAGTGAGGTTTAAAAATGACTTCTAACACCATGTGCAGGAGGGTGGGGCAACCATGGCTGGAGGCGTGGTCTCAGCTGTGGGTATTCTGTGCTCTTACCTGTGGCCAGGTGGCTGGGCCTGGGGGGGTCCAGGGTCTGACCAGGAGTTACTTTGTGTATGTTTGGGTGTTGCTGCTGGGTTCCCCTCAGGACCCCTGGCTGGGAATTCACTCTGTGGCTGTGGGTGTGGCTGTGGCTGTGGGTGTGGCTGTGGCTGTGGGTGGGCTCTTGGTGATTTGCTGTTTGATGGTTGTGCTGTTCCCATGTTCATGGGTGTGTGGACCTGGGGGTGGTTGGGGTGGTGTGCTGGCGAGAAGATACAGCCATCCTGGCCATTCTGAGTGGTGTGGGTCACCGTGTTGGATGGTTGATGGTCTTGGTGGTGTGTGTGTGAGGGGGGGGGGGGGGTGATGCTGGTGGGCACCACCTAGTCTTGCCCCTGTGGTCACTCTTAAAAAAGGACTTTGGCAAATAAAACATATTATAAATATGTGCCTGTTTTATTTCATTTTCAGGAGGGTGAAAGAAATGTGAAGAATAGAAGCACGAGTTACATGAACATTTTTCTGACAACAATCTGCTGAATCAAACTTTTCCCTCTTTCTTACTGAAAATTTACAGTGTCATATGTCATAACATCACATAAATTATATTCCGTTTGGCAGCAATTGGAAAGTTTATTTTTCTATTTTGTGTATTTTTACTCAGTTTGTTTTTAAAAAATGACAATTATTATTGAAAAAAAAACAGACTGTATAAAGAAGTCAGAACATCTTAAACAGACGACACAAACAAAAAAGCAAGAGTCGGCAATTACTGACATGAGAAATCATCAAAAGCTTACTGACGGGACGAGGGAGATTTAAGGTGGACGTTACATGAAATACGAGGTCTCTTAGATAATAAACCGACCCTTTTATTTTTTTTTTTAACTATATGGATTTGAATGACATGCGATTACACCAATCATGCTTGAACCCTCGTGCGCATGCGTGAGTTTTTTCACGCGTGTCGGTGACGTCATTTCCCTGTGGGCAGGCCTTGAGTGAGATGTGGTCCCGCCCTCTCGGCTGAATTCCTTTGTTTCACACGCTGCTCGAGACGGCGCGCGTTGCTTTATCAAAAATTTTTCTGGACCTGTGAGGAATATCCGAGTGGACACTATTCGAGAAATTAAGCTGGTTTTCTGTGAAAAGTTTAACGGCTGATGAGAGATTATGGGGTGTTTCTGTCGGTGTAAGGAATTCCCACGGAGCGGGACGTCCTGCAGCGCTTCCAGGCGCCGTCGTCGGCCTGTTTCGAGCTTAAAACATCCTAATTTAAGGCTTAATTCACCCAGGACATCGTGAGAGAACAGAGAAGATTCAGAAGAGGCCGGCATGAGGAATTTATGCGGACATTCCACTGTTTAAGGACATTTTTTTAATGAAAGACGTACGCGCAAATTCGCCGAGTCGTTTCCGTGACGACTCGGCAAATCTGTGTGCGCCGCGACAGGAAAAACACCTCCGTGTTGAAAACCATTTGTAGAATTCAGGCGGCTTTTAATGGCTTTCAACAAGTGAGTAACTGAGAAATTGTTTAACAGCTTGGGCATGTTCCAACTTGCCCGTTAAGATTTCCAACGGAGGTGTTTTTCCTGCCGCGACCCCCCGCGGTCGGGTCCGGCCTGACATGCGACTCTGCCCGCACGTTCTTTCATTACAAAATGACCGTTAACAATGGAATGTCCGAATAAACGCCTCATGCCGACTTCTTCTTAAAGTTCTCTGTTCTCTGACGACTTACTGGGTCAACAGAGCCTGAAATGTGGAAGTTTTCAACTTGAAACGGCGAGACACTGCTGCCTCGAAGCGCAGATCGCCGTCAGGCGCCGTGGACCGTCCTTAAAGCGACACTACCAGACCAAAATCTCTCATCAGCCGTTAAAATTTTTACCGAAAACCAGCTGAATTTATTGAATGGTGTCCACTCAGTTGTGCCTTACAGTTTTGAAAAAAAATTTTATCAAACAAAGCAACAGTCTCTGAGCCATTCCTAAACAATGAAAAAAACATCGACGAGCGGGTGGGCGACTCCTCACTCAAAGACTGCCCACAGGCGAATGACGTAACCGACAGGCGTGAAAAAACTCTCGCATGCCCACGAGGGTTCAAGCATGTCTGATGTAATCACACGTGATTCAAATCCATATGGTTTTTGAAAAAATATAAGGTCGGTTACTTTTCTAATAGACCTCGTATAAGTATTTGTTGTGTGGGCCGCCAGAAGAGGAGGTACTGCTGGCCCACCACCAGAGGGTGCCCTGCCTGAAGTGCGGCTTCAGGCACGAGAGGGCGCTGCCGCCTTACAGGAACAGCTGAGGTTGACAGCTGTCACTCATCAACTATGGCAGCTGTCACCGATCATCTGCACTTCACCCTGGATAAAAGCAGGATGACACCTCCACCACGTCGCCGAGATATCGACCTTCTTTGAGAGGAACTTTCTCTGCCTGTGTTGATTGATTCTAAGAGCTATTGTGTTGCAGCTGTCTACTCAGAGGACCGGCGTGGGCCGCGACTGTTTCGTCCAACTTCCCACCAGATAAGTGGTTACTCAGACGCTGCACGAGTGTGCTTAGAGGTGGAGGTGGAATTCCCACCGTTATTGTTACGGGTGTAACACACACCCACACTTGACGTCTTTGTTCTCCGCCAGCAGTACCAGATCCGACACGCTGAGACGGTGGCCACCTGGGGACTTCGGGACTTGGCGGCTCCAGTATCCTTCGGAAATCGTTGGTTCCGGTTCATCTCCAGACGGATGTCTCCTATCATCGAGCCTGCCCACACGACACCTTCATTCATTGACTTGTATCTATGCTATATCTGCTGTGTGTGGTTGTGACATTCACAACAGTAAAGTGTTCTAATTTAACTCCCTCTATTGTCCGTTCATTTACGCCCCCTGTTGTGGGTCCGTGTCACTACACTTTCCCAACAGTATTAAAAACAATGAACTTTGTAAAGCTGGATTATTTCCTACCCTCCTCCAACTTCATTGGCCGAGTTTATGTTGCATACCGTTGTTTGTTTGTTTGTGAAATTTTCACTGAAGTTTCATATCCTGGTAGGCAAGAACTTGGAAAAGGTCAGAGTCTGGAAAAATCTTGGAAAATTGGAAAAATCCCTATTCTTTAACACTGATTGAATTTTCAAAAATTCGTAACCCTGTCAAAAAAAAATCTTTCATATTTGAGAGTATTTTGTAGGATGGTATCCTTTATTGACTGACAAAGTTTGATCCAGATCTGATCCAGATTACAGATTTTGTGGCCATTTCAATTTAACATTGAAAAGTCCATTTAATGTATATTTTACATTATATCTTAATCAAATGTGCCCAAAGTGAGGTGCAGACTGACACTCAAAGTTTGATCTGGATCTGATCCAGATTGTGGATTTAGTGGATGTTTGATTTTAACATTGAAAAGCCCATTTTATCCATATTTTGTATTATATTTTAACTTATGAAAAGTCACTTCTAACAAGACCAAACTAAAAATTTGCAGAACTGGAAACTAGTGTTGGCGGATGTTTGCGCTTTACGAGCGTGGTGCTCCTCTTCTATTTGTTCTGCTGAAGATGGTCAATATGTATTTCTCAGTTTCCTTAAACAGAACAGGAAAGAATGGGTTCATGCTCATGGATTCTGGGGTTTGGGGTGACATGATTTATTGGTATCTTCACCATTTAGAGTTATTATTATTATAAATATAAGTAGTAGCAGCATAACAGCATCTCCAGGTTCTGAGTGCAGGTGACTCGCTCTCATGTGTTTTGTGATTCGGTGACACTGAGCAGCCCCAGAGAAAGTCAGTCTGCACTTCTCGTGTGTTTTACCCACAATGCATCACGTTAAGACGCCACCCGTGCAAAGTTGAATGCACCAATTCTCACTGCTGCGCTCATGAACAGCAATTATTTGTATACTATGAATTTGTTTCTGTTATGTTTCCACGTTTGCTAACTGAAGAAATACCCTTCATTGCACTTTAATGCAAATAAATAAATAAAAATGCACTTTAATGCTGCAGTGCATTTTATTGTTTACACATGAGACGTGTGCACTGCTGAACCCGAGCACAGATACAGTTCACAAGGGTTGAAAAAGGACGTAGTTTGCATCATGTGTCATGTTTAGTTTTCACGTTATGAGGTAACATGCGTCCACATGTCACAGTATCCAAATAATGAATGTTTATGAGTCCAGTGTTTACCTCGTTGAATGGTTTGTTCCACCTTTCACCTCATTAATATTCGTACCATGGAAGAATGTAAAAACATTCATATTTGTTTTATAGAACAGCTAAAATAGATCCTTGTCATTTGATATTATGTTAGTTTTAAACAGAAAAGGGACTTACATTTTGGTGCGTCACTGCACTTTGTGTACTTCAAAAAAAAAAAAAAGAAAAGACTGTGTCCTTCAAAAAAAGAAAGAAAAAGACTTTGTGTACTTCAAAAAAAGGTGTTGGGAAGTGTCATAGCTGGACCCACACAGGGGGGCGCAAATGAACGGACAATGAATAAGCCAAAAAGTAACCAATTTAATTGTGTGACAATACCCAACTCAAATATCACAAAATTTGTAAAGTCAGTTAACACCAGGTGACGTGTGGGCAGGCTCAAAGATAGAAGACCCCCGACGAGAGAGAAGCCGCGTCCCACACGGCTTCCACCACCAACGGTCTGAAGAACACCGGAGCCGCCAAGTCCCGAGTCCCAAGGTGGCATCTGTCTTCGGCAATCGACCCAGGTACTGCTGGCAGAAAACAAAGACAAGATGAATGAGTGTGAGTCCCGCACACTCAGTAATCCACAGTCTGCACTCAGTTAGGAGGGAGCACCTCCACCTCCAATCACACACTCGTGCAGCTCCTGTTTAATCCACTTATCTGGTTTGGGGTGTGAGGCGAAGCCGTCGCTGTCACACCAAACGCCAATCCCACAGATAAGGACGAACACCACAGGATAACAGCTGCAAAAGAAGTCCAAATTATCACTCAACAATATGAGTCAGCAGAGAAAATTACCTCTTCGGTAGTCGATTTCTCGGCGAGGAGGTGGAGTTGCAGTCCGGCCTTTATGGTGATGATGATGATGAATGAGTGACAGCTGGTACTGAGGATGAGTGACAGCTGTCACTTCTTCTGGGTCTGGCGCCCGCACTCCAAGCAGGGCGCCCTCTGGTGGTGGTGGGCCAGCAGTACCTCCTCTTCAGCGGCCCACATAACATTTGTGTACTTCAAAAAAAGAAAGAAAAAGACTTTGTGTACTTCAAAAAAAGAAAGAAAAAGACTTTGTGTACTTCAAAAAAGAAAGAAAGAAAAAGACTTTGTGTACTTCAAAAAAGAAAGAAAAAGACTGTGTACTTCAAAGAATAGAAAGAAAAAGACTTTGTGTACTTCAAAAAAAAGAAAGAAAAATACTTTGTGTACTTCAAAAAAAAAGAAAGAAAAAGACTTTGTGTACTTCAAAAAAAAGAAAGAAAAAGACTGTGTACTTCAAAAAAAGAAAGAAAAAGACTTTGTGTACTTAAAAAAAAAAAAGAAAGAAAAAGACTTTGTGTACTTCAAAAAAAAAAAAAGAAAGAAAAACACTTTGTGTACTTCAAAAAAAAAAAAAAAAAGAAAGAAAAAGACTGTGTATTTCCTCACTCCAGCAAAAAATCACATCAGAAATTTGTCCAGCTTTGGTGCATCACTGCTGCTCTGACATCAACAATCCAACACAAACTTTAATAGGAGTCCAAAAATCATATGATGATGTCGTCGGTGATGCCGTGCACCAACTTCGTGTACTGCCAAAAAAAGGCTGTGTACTTCCTCAGTGCAGCGAAAAAAAAAAATCACATCAGAAATTAGTCCAGCGTTTCATTCTAACTTCCTCCTAAATCCCCTTTCACACCAGAACTGCTTCGAGTTGTTTCATGTGGCGTCATGACGACGCAGGAATGTCTGTGTCAGGTGCAGGCAGCAGGGGGCAGAGAGGAGGTGAGGACGCAGAGGAGAACCAGCAGCCAGACTGTGCACTCTGATTTCTCTTCTAGTTGATATTGTTCTTGTGCTGAGCTGCTGAGCTGCAGATCAACGCTCTGATTTCTGTTATAGTTTCTTTCTTCCTTTAACTGTGAGCTGCGTACGTGTGAACGAACCGTCCATGAGTAAATGTAGAGATGTCTGGAGTTAGACTGGATGTGGACATGTCCCGTCTCTGGCAATCAGTCTGTGAGCAGGATTTTTATGGACTTTATTTAAACACTTTTGTGAGAGAATTTAAGAGCGAGGAGCTGCAGCAGCTGTCAGGCTGCAATCAGCACCTTTTTTTCTGTGCTCTTTTTGAGCATGTAGTTTTCCTGCATTGTGTACATGGTGTAAAATCAATCCTGCATGATTTATACTTCGGGAACAATGGAACACAGCAGGAATCATAAATTGGCGCTGGGTAACGTTGCATTGTGAGGGTGTGGCTTCCAGTCACGTTGAGTAACGTTGCGTTGCTCTGACTTGTGCTGAAACCATTTAATTTCTGCGTCCTGTGCTTGACGAAAAAAATTAAACATGTTTAATTTTTGGCATTCGATTCGCTTCGTCCTTTGTGTCCCTCGCGCTGTTGTGGTGTTGCGCTACATTGTCTTGGCACTAGGTTGCTTCCACATGGCATTGTCATGAGCACAGCGCAACTCAAAGTGGAGCTGCAGTGAAAGGGGCTTAACAGCTCTTCAGGCGTCCAGATGGTTTACAGTGCAGTGGATTTGTTTTGTGTATGTGCATGTATGTGTGTGTGTGTTCGGAGAATCAGCACCGTCAATTAGCTCCTCCAAATCGTCGTCAGTCAGCAAAACAAATTCTGCATGTTTAGTTAAATGCTGCCCACATGAGTGGGTGGGGTTTGCAGAGAGTGCAATGGTACCAAACATATGGAACAAAATTTGCACGTTAAATGGAACCAAATTGCACTCTTAATGCAACGCAACACAAATAGGACGAATAATCCATGTCACGTGACATACAAAGCACCAATCAAATGACAAGGATCCACTCAGCCGTTATATAAAATCCAATGGACTTCAGTCTTGTTTGACCTTTACTTTGGAGACCAAACATTCACCACAGAGAAAACTATTCCATTTATTAATCCTGTTAGTTTCAACAAATAATTTGATCCACTTTTTACCAAAACTGCAGCAACTTTAACTTTTGACCCCTGTACAAACTGAAAGTGACCTTTGTCACCATTCTTGCTGTTTTTACCCCATAACTCCAGAACATTCAGTCACAGATAGTCCAAACTATACCGTTTTGGAATCTTTATGATTCGACAAATAATGTGGTATAGTTTTCAATATTATTGGAGCATTTTAAAATTTTGCTCCCTGTGTAATTTTTCACTTGACCCCTGCCTATTGAAAAATTCAAGTGGCCGGCCTGTTTTTTGTTTGTTTGTTGTTTGTTTTTTGCAAAAGAATGTCTAAGCCTAAGTGGGCAGTCTAAGGCACACCTGTGCAATAATCATGGTGTATAATCAGCATCTTGATATGTCACACCTGTGAGGTGGGATGGATTATCTTGGCAAAGGAGAAGTGCTCACTAACACAGATTTAGACTGGTTTGTGAACAATATTTGAGAGAAATAGGTGTTTTGTGTGTATAGAAAATGTTTTAGATCTTTGAGTTCAGCTCATGAAAAATGGGAGCAAAAATAAGTGTTGTGTTTATTTTTTTGTTCATTGCAGTTTGTTAAAAAGGGTTATATTATGAGCCGTTATAATGCTTTGCTCAAATATGTGGGTGCATCAAAGAGGCCATATGCACCCTGCTCACATGCATAGTAAGTGTGTGTGTTTTGGATAATAGTGACATCATTTTGTGATGTTTAGTGATTGTGACCAATGGCAGATCATCAGCTGATGAATATAGTGTTGGATCAACTCCCGAGCTTTATTAGTTTTGGTCATATCTTGTAAAATGCGCTTTTCTAGCAATTATGATGTCAACTCATATTTGTTTTTTTACATTGTCATAATGTCACTCATGCCATTTGATTGCATGTGACTTACTTAACTCTCTTGTCCTTTTGGTTGTGGAGATGTCCTGGGAAAATGTGTCTTATTTTTATGTATTTTTGACAGCCTTGGTGTTGATGTTTGATTGATGCGCTCAACAAGTGGATGCCTGGGAGGAGCTGAAAGCAGAAGAATGTTCCAGAGGCATGTCTGCCACCTGCTGGATGGGTGTAGGATCCTGGATTGATTATGAATTAGGAGCAGGTGTGGCTGTTAATGGCAAAGCACAGAAATGTACTAAATGTTCATCAGGCAGGTGACGGCCTGGGTAGTGAGGTTAGATCCTTGTCTCAATTGTCTGTCAGGCAGGAAAGATCACTGAAGTGCCTTTGAGCAAGGTCCTTAATCTACAAATTCCTCCTGGTGTGCAGCTGAGTGCCTGAAATTGGTGTGCGTATGAACGGCTGTATAGCTTTTAAACTTTTGCATCAGATGGAAAAGTGCTGCAGAAATGTTTATTTACAATAAAGTGTTTTCTGAATGTAGTTGGGTGAGGTACAAAGTGAATGCTGTCTGTGAGAGAGAGTGTTTCTACACAGAAGTGTATTCAATCAGAGCAATAAACTGTGAGTTTCACATTGTTTCACAGCAGTTACATCCTAAAACTCAAACCATATGGTCACATGTTCACACAACTCAGTGGAAAGGATTTTATGTGAAGGTTACTGAAGCAGATGCTTCTTCTTCTTCTCTCTCTCTCTCAGTGTGTGTATTTGAACTTTTGTACATCAACCCAGAGACCAGTTTAAAACACCAGGGGCCTGTACTACAAAGCGGGGTTACTGGCTTATCAGGGTAACTTCGGGAGTAAGTTGATGATGTGTGGAGTAACTTCCCGGTTAACCCATACTACAAAAGGTGGATAGGTTTCGATTGAGGCATGCTGCCACGGCAATTTACGCTGTGTGCCAAACCTGCTCCGAGCAGGTTATGTTCTAGGTTCACCCATCACGATCACCCATCATAGCAATGCCCTGACGATCGAGCAGATAATAGATATTTAATAGATATTTTGCCAGTGGACAATTTATGTATTCCATTGGTGATGCTGAACATCTGAGCAAGAATACTGTATGTCGTATGATTCGCAGGGTAGTACTTGCTGTATCTAAACTGTTGGATGCATTTGTCGTTTTCCCTGGCCATTTATCTGCAATGCAAATCAAAGAAGGGTTTTATGCAATCGCGGGTAATTACTAATATCAAAATAGGTCTAATGCATGTCCATTAATTAGGCGAAGTGGGGCTTATCAATAACAATTTCTCCTAGGTTTCCCAAGAGTAATAGGAGCCATTGATTGCACGCAAATCCCAATCAGTGCACCCCTGGGAGAGCACGAGGGCGATTATGTCAATCGCAAATCTTTTCACAGTATCAATGTGCAGGTATAGCCGTTCTATTCGGCCTATTTCATATACCCATTATTGTGTAGTCCACTCTAAGCTCACCTTCTTTCACTTGTTTCAGCCACATAAGGTGTGGGAAAGTGTAGTGACACGGACCCACAACAGGGGGCGTAAATGAACGGACAATGAAAGAGTCGAATATGAACACTTTACTGTCATGAATGAGCACAACCACAATACAGAGGAATATAAAATTTTGCAAACAGTCAATCACAAAGGTGACGTGTGGGCAGGCTCGAGGATAGAAGACGTCTGTCCTGAGAAGAACCAGAACCACACGATTTCCTCCGCCACCGAACCTGGAGAATACTGGAGCCGCCAAGTCCCGAGTCCCCAGGTGGCCACCGTCTCCGAATGTCGGATCTGGTACCGCTGGCGAGGAGCAGAAACAATAAGATGTGGGTGTGTGCACACCCAGTAACAACAAAGGTGGAGATTCCACCTCAAATCCAGGACCCTGGCACGTGCAGTGTTAGTGAGTACTTATCAAAGTTTGGCGTGGGGAGCGAAGACGTCAGCCCTCCAGATATACGAAGACGAATCGGTGCAGGAAGTCCCGCAAGACGTCATTAACCAAAGCTTGGAACATCTCGGGGG
This sequence comes from Thalassophryne amazonica, assembly GCF_902500255.1. NCBI lineage: Eukaryota > Metazoa > Chordata > Actinopteri > Batrachoidiformes > Batrachoididae > Thalassophryne > Thalassophryne amazonica. The sequence goes on from NC_047121.1 coordinate 3,687,836, forward strand.
CGTTAGTGAGGCCGAACGGCATGACCAGGTACTCAAAATGACCTAAAGGGGTGTTAAATGGCGTCTTCCACTCGTCTCCCTTCCGGACCCGAACCAGGTGATACGCATTCCTAAGCTCCAACTTTGTAAAGATTTTGGCTCCATGCAGGGGGGTGAACACGGAATCTAGCAAGGGCAATGGGTATCGATTACGAACCGTGATTTCATTCAGCCCCCTGTAATCAATGCATGGACGGAGTCTGCCATCTTTCTTGCCCACAAAAAAGAAACCTGCACCCATCGGGGAGGTGGAATTCCGGATCAGCCCGGCAGCTAATGAGTCCCGGATGTAGGTCTCCATTGATTCGCGCTCAGGTCGTGAGAGGTCGTACAGCCTGCTGGACGGGAACTCCACGCCTGGAATCAAATCAATGGCACAGTCGTACGGACGGTGCGGGGGAAGGGTGAGTGCCAGATCCTTGCTGAAGACGTCAGCAAGATCGTGGTATTCAGCCGGCACCGCCGTCAGATTGGGAGGGACTTTGATCTCCTCTTTAGCCTGTAAACCGGGAGGAACCGAGGAACCTAAACACCTCCGATGGCAGGTTTCGCTCCACTGAACCACCACCCCAGACGGCCAATCAATCCGGGGATTGTGTTTCAACATCCACGGGAAGCCCAAAATCACTCTGGAGGTAGAAGGAGTCACAAAAAACTCGATCTCCTCCAGATGATTTCCAGACACCACCAGAGTTACAGGTTGTGTCTTGTGCGTGATTAAAGGGAGAAGGGTGCCATCTAGTGCCCGCACCTGCAATGGCGAAGGGAGCGCCACCAGAGGGAGCCCTACCTCCCTAGCCCATCTGCTGTCTAGCAGATTCCCTTCTGACCCCGTGTCCACCAGTGCTGGGGCATGAAGGGTTAAATCCCCGCTCAGGATTGTAACTGGGAGTTGTGTGGAAATATGTGTGCGTCCCACGTGAATGTCTTGGCCCACCCTAAGCCCAGTTTCTACGGGCGGGCGTTGGTGTTTAAACCGCTTGGGGCAGTCTCTCTGCTGGTGCTCACTCGAGCCGCAGACAAAGCACTCCCCACGGGCCAGCCTCCTCTGTCTGTAAAATGTGGCCCTGCTCGTGTCCATAGCTTCGTCAGCAGGGGGAGCTGTAGCCACACCGAGCATTGAGGCTGTGGAGCGTGGGGAGGGCGGAACCTTTTCGGACCCGGAAGGGAGAGGGACGGCGCGTGCCCGGCCACGTCCTTCGTCTCACTCCCGACGGCGTTCCTCCAACCGATTGTCTAACCGTATAACGAGATCAATAAGCCCATCTAAATCCCGCGGTTCTTCCTTCGCTACCAGGTGCTCCTTCAGGACCGACGACAATCCGTTTATGAAGGCGGCGCGGAGCGCAATGTTATTCCAGCTGGACCTCGCAGCCGCGATGCGGAAGTCGACTGCATATTCGACTGCATATTCGGCTGCGCTCCGGCGCCCCTGTCTCATTGACAAAAGCACTGTTGAAGCAGTCTCTCCTCTGTTAGGGTGATCAAAAACTGTTCTGAACTCCCTCACAAACCCAGTATAAGTGGTAAGGAGCCATGAATTTTGCTCCCAAAGCGCCGTAGCCCAAGCGTGTGCCTCACCACGAAGCAAGTTAATTACATAAGCCACCTTACTGGCATCAGATGCGTACATTACGGGACGTTGTGCAAAGACAAGCGAGCACTGCATAAGAAAGTCCGCGCATGTCTTCACACAACCTCCGTACGGCTCTGGGGGACTTATGTATGCTTCAGGGGATGGTGGGGGGGTTCGTTGAACGACCAGTGGAACGTTTATATCCTGCACTGGGTCGGCAGGAGGAGGAGCCGCAGCAGCGCCCTGACCGCACGCTTCCACCTGTGCGGTGAGAGCCTCCATCCTGCGATTAAGGATGACGTTTTGCTCGGTCATCACATCCAACCGAGCGGTAAAGGCGGTGAGGATTTGCTGCAACTCACCAATCACGCCTCCTGCAGACGCCTGTGCACCCTGCTCTTCCGTTGGCTGTTCAACAGATGGGTGACGCCCCTCGGGATCCATGACGTTGACCGAGATATCCTGTTGGGAAAGTGTAGTGACACGGACCCACAACAGGGGGCGTAAATGAACGGACAATGAAAGAGTCGAATATGAACACTTTACTGTCGTGAATGAGCACAACCTCAATACAGAGGAATATAAAATTTTGCAAACAGTCAATCAACTCAACTCAACTTTTTTTTTTTATATAGCGCCAAATCACAACAAACAGTTGCCCCAAGGCGCTTTATATTGTAAGGCAAGGCCATACAACAATCATGAAAAACCCCAACGGTCAAAACGACCCCCTGTGAGCAAGCACTTGGCAACAGTGGGAAGGAAAAACTCCCTCTTAACAGGAAGAAACCTCCAGCAGAACCAGGCTCAGGGAGGGGCAGTCTTCTGCTGAGACTGGTTGGGGCTGAGGGAAAGAACCAGGAAAAAGACATGCTGTGGAGGGGGGCAGAGATCGATCACTAATGATTAAATGCGGAGTGATGCATACAGAGCAAAAAGAGAAAGAAACAGTGCATCATGGGAACCCCCCCACAGTCTACGTCTAAAGCAGCACAACCAAGGGATAGTCCAGGGTCACCTGATCCAGCCCTAACTATAAGCCTTAGCGAAAAGGAAAGTTTTAAGCCTAATCTTAAAAGTAGAGAGGGTATCTGTCTCCCTGATCTGAATTGGGAGCTGGTTCCACAGGAGAGGAGCCTGAAAGCTGAAGGCTCTGCCTCCCATTCTACTCTTACAAACCCTAGGAACTACAAGTAAGCCTGCAGTCTGAGAGCGAAGCGCTCTATTAGGGTGATATGGTACTACGAGGTCCCTGAGATAAGATGGGACCTGATTATTCAAAACCTTATAAGTAAGAAGAAGAATTTTAAATTCTATTCTAGAATTAACAGGAAGCCAATGAAGAGAGGCCAACACGGGTGAGATATGCTCTCTCCTGCTAGTCCCCGTCAGTACTCTAGCTGCAGCATTTTGAATTAACTGAAGGCTTTTTAGGGAACTTTTAGGACAACCTGATAATAAAGAATTACAATAGTCCAGCCTAGAGGAAATAAATGCATGAATTAGTTTTTCAGCATCACTCTGAGACAAGACCTTTCTGATTTTAGAGATATTGCGTAAATGCAAAAAGGCAGTCCTACATATTTGTTTAATATGCGCTTTGAATGACATATCCTGATCAAAAATGACTCCAAGATTTCTCACAGTATTACTAGAGGTCAGGGAATGCCATCCAGAGTAAGATCTGGTTAGACACCATGCTTCTAAGATTTGTGGGGCCAAGTACAATAACTTCAGTTTTATCTGAGTTTAAAAGCAGGAAATTAGAGGTCATCCATGTCTTTATGTCTGTAAGACAATCCTGCAGTTTAGCTAATTGGTGTGTGTCCTCTGGCTTCATGGATAGATAAAGCTGGGTATCATCTGCGTAACAATGAAAATTTAAGCAATACCGTCTAATAATACTGCCTAAGGGAAGCATGTATAAAGTGAATAAAATTGGTCCTAGCACAGAACCTTGTGGAACTCCATAATTAACTTTAGTCTGTGAAGAAGATTCCCCATTTACATTAACAAACTGTAATCTATTAGACAAATATGATTCAAACCACCGCAGCGCAGTGCCTTTAATACCTATGACATGCTCTAATCTCTGTAATAAAATTTTATGGTCAACAGTATCAAAAGCAGCACTGAGGTCCAACAGAACAAGCACAGAGATAAGTCCACTGTCCGAAGCCATAAGAAGATCATTTGTAACCTTCACTAATGCTGTTTCTGTACTATGATGAATTCTAAAACCTGACTGAACCTCTTCAAATAGACCATTCCTCTGCAGGTGATCAGTTAGCTGTTTTACAACTACCCTCTCAAGAATCTTTGAGAGAAAAGGAAGGTTGGAGATTGGCCTATAATTAGCTAAAATAGCTGGGTCAAGAGATGGCTTTTTAAGTAATGGTTTAATTACTGCCACCTTAAAAGCCTGTGGTACATAGCCAACTAACAAAGATAAGTTGATCATATTTAAGATTGAAGCATTAAATAATGGTAGGACTTCCTTGAGCAGCCTGGCAGGAATGGGGTCTAATAAACATGTTGATGGTTTGGATGAAGTAACTAATGAAAATAACTCAGACAGAACAATCGGAGAGAAACAGTCTAACCAAATACCGGCATCACTGAAAGCAGCCAAAGATAACGATACATCTTGGGATGGTTATGAGTAATTTTTTCTCTAATAGTCAAAATTTTGTTAGCAAAGAAAGTCATGAAGTCATTACTAGTTAAAGTTAATGGAATACTCAGCTCAATAGAGCTCTGACTCTTTGTCAGCCTGGCTACAGTGCTGAAAAGAAACCTGGGGTTGTTCTTATTTTCGTCAATTAGTGATGAGTAGAAAGATGTCCTAGCTTTACGGAGGGCTTTTTTATAGAGCAACAAACTCTTTTTCCAGGCTAAGTGAAGATCTTCTAAATTAGTGAGACGCCATTTCCTCTCCAACTTACGGGTTATCTGCTTTAAGCTACGAGTTTGTGAGTTATACCACGGAGTCAGACACTTCTGATTTAAAGCTCTCTTTTTCAGAGGAGCTACAGCATCCAAAGTTGTCTTCAATGAGGATGTAAAACTATGACGAGATACTCTAACTCCCTTACAGAGTTTAGGTAGCTACTCTGCTCTGTGTTGGTATATGACAATAGAGAACATAAAGAAGGAATCATATCCTTAAACCTAGTTACAGCGCTTTCTGAAAGACTTCTAGTGTAATGAAACTTATTCCCCACTGCAGGGTAGTCCATCAGGGTAAATGTAAATGTTATTAAAAAATGATCAGACAGAAGGGAGTTTTCAGGGAATACTGTTAAGTCTTCTATTTCCATACCATAAGTCAAAACAAGATCTAAGATATGATTAAAGTGGTGGGTGGACTCATTTACTTTTTGAGCAAAGCCAATAGAGTCTAATAATAGATTAAATGCAGTGTTGAGGCTGTCATTCTCAGCATCTGTGTGGATGTTAAAATCGCCCACTATAATTATCTTATCTGAGCTAAGCACTAAGTCAGACAAAAGGTCTGAAAATTCACAGAGAAACTCACAGTAACGACCAGGTGGATGATAGATAATAACAAATAAAACTGGTTTTTTGGACTTCCAATTTGGATGGAAAAGACTAAGAGACAAGCTTTCAAATGAATTAAAGCTCTGTCTAGGTTTTTGATTAATTAATAAGCTGGAATGGAAGATTGCTGCTAATCCTCCGCCCCGGCCCGTACTACGAGCATTCTGACAGTTAGTGTGACTCGGGGGTGTTGACTCATTTAAACTAACATATTCATCCTGCTGTAACCAGGTTTCTGTTAGGCAGAATAAATCAATACGTTGATCAATTATTATATCATTTACCAACAGGGACTTAGAAGAGAGAGACCTAATGTTTAATAGACCACATTTAACTGTTTTAGTCTGTGGTGCAGTTGAAGGTGCTATATTATTTTTTCTTTTTGAATTTTTTTGCTTAAATAGATTTTTGCTGGTTATTGGTCGTCTGGAAGCAGGCACCGTCTCTACGGGGATGGGGTAATGAGGGGATGGCAGGGGGAGAGAAGCTGCAGAGAGGTGTATAAGACCACAGCTCTGCCTCCTGGTCCCAACGCTAGACAGTCACAGTTTGGAGGATCCAAGAAAATTGGCCAGATTTCTAGAAATGAGAGCTGCTCCATCTAAAGTGGGATGGATGCCGTCTCTCCTAACAAGACCAGGTTTTCCCCAGAAGCTTTGCCAATTATCAATGAAGCCCACCTCATTTTTTGGACACCACTCAGACAGACAGCAATTCAAGGAGAACATGCGGCTAAACATGTCACTCCCGGTCTGATTGGGGAGGGGCCCAGAGAAAAAAGGCTCGAGGATAGAAGACGTCTGTCCTGAGAAGAACCGGAACACGATTTCCTCCACCACCGAACCTGGAGAATACTGGAGCCGCCAAGTCCCGAGTCCCCAGGTGGCCACCGTCTCTGAATGTCGGATCTGGTACTGCTGGCAAGGAGCAGAGACAATAAGATGTGGGTGTGTGCACACCCAGTAACAACAAAGGTGGAGATTCCACCTCAAATCCAGGACCCTGGCACGTGCAGTGTTAGTGAGTACTTATCAAAGTTTGGCGTGGGGAGCGAAGACGTCAGCCCTCCACGTACCACAAACCCAGCCTCCAGCTGCAAGCACTCACAGAACCGACTGCAAACAACACAAAAGCAAAAACTGTCTGTGAAAGACAAAACAAACATCTGAGCAGTTTACCTTCGCAGGTCGAAGATATCTCGGCAACGAGGTGGAGATGACGTCCGGGTTTTATGGAGTAGCATGATGAAGTGTAGATGGGTGACAGCTGTCATGAGATGATGAGTGACAGCTGTCACCCCCGGCTGTGTCCGTGGCGGCAGCGCCCTCTCGTGCCTGAAGCCCGCACTTCAGGCAGGGCACCCTCTGGCGGTGGGCCAGCAGTACCTCCTCTTCTGGCGGCCCACACAATATAAGGGTTGCTTTGGTTTGGGTGATTTTTCTAAATATTCTAATATACAATTACTATGATTACATATTTCACATTCTTTTTCTCCCCACATGGGGCTGTCGTGTTGGATAACCTTCATGCCAAAGTGATATATGTGTAACTATGTTAACAGAATGGCCATTAATGGCTTTAAATCCTTAGAACAGTAGCCTATTTAGGAAACATTAAATTAACCTTACATCTATTAGTAGGCCTATGCCCACTTCTGAATCATGTTGCATCTGGGTGTAATTAATGAAAGAAGGTCATTTTTTTACACATATCAGACATTCCACAGGTTAATCATCTGTAACAGATTTGGCGAACAATTACGCATTTACCCGATCAGCAATACGTTGCCAACAAGCCTGTCTTGCTTTATTGGCAGACGATGTGTTTGATTTCCCCCTTAAAGTTAACTTAAATTCCTCATAGCTCCGCATAATAATCGTGCATTCTTCTTCGGTAAAGTAAGGTGACCGCGCCATCATTGAAAAATGGTGACGTGTGCTGCAACCTGCCCTTTTTATGTGAACGCGCACAAACTCCAATTAGGTTAACACAGGTTCAACAAATCAACATCTTATTCAGCGTCGTAGTACCGATTAACACCACTTGAGGAAACCAGGTTTTGTCAACCCCGGTTTAAGAGGTTGACCCTGGGTTACATCTGAGTAAGTTAACCCCGCTTCGTAGTACAGGCCCCTGGAATGGGAATTATGACAGATTTCATGTTTCTCTTCTTTTTTCCAGCTCGTACCCTGGTCAGCCCATTAAAACGTGGTCTTCAGGGTCTGAGACATTTATCTGATCAGAATGTTGTCTGTGTTCCAGAGTTTTGCGGAGAACACCATGAACGAGCTGCTGGGGTGGTACGGCTACGACAAGGTGGAGCTGAGAGACTCAGACAGCCTGGACATGGGCGAGACGCCACAGCACATCTCTGTTCTTAAAGGTATTTTGGGACTTTAAAGCACTAAACACAAGAAGACTCAGGAGGGTCATCGATTCTCTGTTTTTACATCTAATCCCTGAATCATGTCCTTATCAACTAAACAACAAATGCAACCAGCAATCCTTAAAATGTGTGTGTGTGTGTGTGTGTGTGTGTGTGGAGGTGTTTCAGTGGTAAAACTATGCTGCAATCTCCAGTGATGAAAAATGAAATGCACATGGAACTGCAAAAACCAACAGTTTGTCACATGGTGACTTGTCTCCAAAAGTCAGCCAGTGGGCTACGTACACGAGGGTTAGTGGTGTACTTTCAATTTCTGGTTGTTTCCAGTCTAACTCTTTATAATGGTGTTTGAGCCATTTTGTTATCATTAAAACAGAAGATTTTTTTTTTTCAAATGGGAAAAAATGGTTTTGTGAACACAGTAAAACAGGCTCTGTTAGTGTCAGCAGGTAACAGTTCCACTAATACAACAGATATAGTTTAGTTATGATGTTGGAGAGAATTTAACTGGATGAAGCACAGACAGAATGAAGTTGGTTAATGTTACTCAGTCAGTAAAATGTAAATAAAAACAGAATACAATGATTTTCAAATCCTCTTCAACCTATATTCAATTGAATACACCACAAAGACAAGATATTTAATGTTCAAACTGATAAACTTTATTGTTTTGTGCAAATATTGCTCATTTTGAAATGGATGCCTGCAACACATTTCTAAAAAGCTGGGACAGTGGTATGTTTCCCACTGTGTTACATCACCTTTCCTTCTAACAACACTCAATAAGCGTTTGGGAACTGAGGACAGTAATAGTTGAATCTTGTAGGTGGAATTCTTTCCCATTCTTGCTTGATGTACAACTTCAGTTGTTCAACAGTCCGGGGTCTCCTTTGTCGTATTTTGCGTTTCATAATGCGCCACACATTTTCAATGGGCGACAGGTCTGGACTGCAGGCAGGCCAGTCTAGTACCTGCACTCTTTTACTACGAAGCCACGCTGTTGTAACACGTGCAGAATGTGGCTCGGCATTGTCTTGCTGAAATAAGCAGGGACGTCCCTGAAAAAGACGTTGCTTGGATGGCAGCATGTGTTGCTCCAAAACCTGGATGTACCTTTCAGCACTGATGGTGCCATCACAGATGTGTAAGTTGTCCATGTCATGGACACTAACACACCCCCATACCATCACAGATGCTGGCTTTTGAACTTTGCGCTGGTAACAATCTGGATGGTCTTTTTCCTCTTTTGTCCAGAGGACATGACGTCCATGATTTCCAAAAACAATTTGAAATGTGGACTCATCAGACCACAGCACACTTTCCACTTTGCATCTGTCCATTTCAAATGAGCTCGGGCCCAGAGAAGGCGGCGGTGTTTCTGGATGTTGTACAGCGGTGGGCACAGTTCAGCTAATCTGATATCGGATAATTATCGAAGCTAATGTTTTTGCTATTGGATTAGCTTTTCAGATAGGTTTTAAAATGATTTTAAAATGATAACTTTCAGTCCGATAACATTTTCTTTGCTGGTAAAGTTTAACGGTTCAAAACGTTTGTAAACCCTAAAATCAAACATTTTAGTCCATCTTTTGGTGTTTGTAGCAAACTAGCTGCCTGTCGCTTGCTGATGACATCATCATTAAACAAAAAAAGTGATTGGCCAGTCGACGCAGCGAGCATTGTGGGTAGTGTAGTTCAGGTTCACTTTGGACGTTATAGTGACTCGTCCACTCGACACAAAACAGACTAATTTTAACATTATTTTATTTTATGTCTTTGTGGCTGTAATTTACACTCAGTGTGTGTACAGAGGGAGGGACTTTTCTTCAAGTTTAGACACTGTTTTGGATTTTAAAAAAGGACGCTTTATGTAGATTATTTATTCAGATGAATCCCACTGAAACTAACAGGTAAGAATTTATATTTACTACGTGTATTTTACATTGCATTAATGGAGCGAGATAAACTGTGACTTCTAATACTGTGCGTTACTGCTTTTGAAAGATGATGACAGTGTTTGGTTTTTTTTTTTATTTTTTATTCATTTTTGTGTGTTCTTTGTGTTTGTGATCCTTGAATTTACCCAGCAGCCCCTGCGGCACTTAAAGTGAAACTGGTTTATCAGAAGTCAACAATGTAATCTGATGTGGCTGCGTCCAAATCAATACTAATACAATAACATGCTTTTGGAGGGCGGTATGCCTTTTCAAAAGGCCTGACGTTCACGCCCAGGCGTCGTCATGACACCGCAGGATGCAACTCGAAACAGCCCGGTTTCGTCTAACTCGGGCGAATAGCTATCATTTTGGGCAACGGGATGGACAGAGGGACTAAGAAAATGCACACCGCACGACAACAGCATGTTATTTGCATTATTATCACTTTTTACTGAGATACACAACACGTAACGCGTACATGAAAAAGTTGGCTCACTTAACTTCTGCCTTGTCGCCTGACGTGCGTGCTGCTGTTCAAATTCAGCAGTGCGCCCTCATGAAGGTGGCTGCTTTAGCTGCTGTTCATTGTCGTACTATCCATGAGAAAATCATCCGGAATATCCATATTGGGACCAAAACACACTTCTCGCCTTTTCATCTTTTCCTCTGCGGACAGTTTTTTTTCCCCTCTGTGGACAGTACTTGGGCTGTGCGCTATGACGTCCTTTGTTTACATACAGCGGGCGGGTATAGCCAGATACCGTCGACGTAAATCTATGATACCGGCCTAGCAACGCCACAGTAAATTGATAATAATAATAGTTATCGGTTTTCTGTAATAAAGATATATTTTTTAGCAGTTTATTGGTTTATCGTCATAAAAGATAACTTTTCAGTTATCTGATTAATGGTTATCAAAACTAACTTTTTGGTTACCTGTGCCCACCACTGGTGTTGTTGATGTATGGCTTTCGCTTTGCATGGTAGAGTTTTAACTTGCACTTGTAGATGTAGTGACGAACTGTGTTAACTGACAATGGTTTTCTGAAGTGTTCCTGAGTCCACGCGGTAAAGCCCGTTTCACACTGGGCTGTTTCGAGTTGCATCCTGCGGTGTCATGACGACGCCACGTGGAAGCAACCCTGTGCCGAGACGATGTAGCTCAACGCCAGCACAGGATGCAGAAATTAAGTGGTTTCAGTGCAAGTCAGGGCAATGCCACGGTAATCAACGTGACTGGAAGCCACACCCTCACAATACAATGTTACCTGACGCCAGTTTATGATTCCTGCTGTGTTCCATTGTTCCAGAAGTATAAATCACACAGGATTGTTTTTATACCGTGTACACAATGCAGGAAAACTACACGCTCAAAAGAGCACAGAAAAAAAAACTGCTGATTGCAGCCTGACTGCAGCTGCTTGCTCTTAAATTCTCTCACAAAAGTGTTTAAATAAAGTCCACAAAAGTCTTGTTCACAGACTGACTGCTAGAGACAGGACATGTCCACATCCAGTAAAAAGTCTGGACATCTCCAGTCCACTCACGGACTATTCTTTTGCACGCGCACATGTGAACAATTAAAAGAAAGAAAAAACTGTTTGATGCTGCAGTTCCTCACTCTCCCCTCAAACTCTCTCATCATTGTGTTAAATAAAGGACAAAAAAGGACATAAGTCCTGTTCACAGACTGATTGCCAGAGACGGGACATGTTCATATCAAGTATAACTCCAGACATCTCCACATTTACACACGGACAGTCCGTTCGTGTGCACGCAGCTCGCGGTCAAAGGAAGAAAGATAAACTACAACAGAAAGCAGAGTGCAGACCTACAGCTCAGCAAAAGAACAAATATAAACTAGAAGACAAATCAGAGTGCACAGTCTGGCTGCAGTCAAACTGTGCACTCTGATTTCTCTCTGCAGGCTGCGTCCTCACCTCCTCTCTGCCCCCCTGCTGCGCGCACCTGATGCAGACATTCCTGCATTGTCATGATGCCACATGAAGCAACCTGAGGCAGCCCTGGTGTGAAAGGGACTTAAGATCCTTTCCACAATGATGTCAGTTTTTAATGCAGTGCCGTCTGAGGGATCGAAGGTCACGGGCATTCAATGTTGGTTTTCGGCCTTGCTGCTTACGAGTAGAAAGTTCTCCAGATTCTCTGAAACTTGTGATTATATTATGGACTGTAGATGATGGAATCCCTAAGTTCCTTTCAATTGAACGTTGACAAACATTGTTCTTAAAACTGTGGACTGTTTTTTCACGCAGTTGTTCACAAAGTGGTGATCCTCGCCCCATCTTTGCTTGTGAACGGCTGAGACTTTTGGGGATGGTCCTTTTATACCCAATCATGACACTCACCTGTTTCCAATTAACCTGTTCACCTGTAGAATGTTCCAAACAGGTGTTCTTTGAGCATTCATCAACTTTCCCAGTCTTTTGTTGCCACTGTCCCAGCTTTTTTGAAACGTGTTGCAGGCATCCATTTCAAAATGAGCAAATATTTGCACAAAAACAATAAAGTTGATCAGTTTGAACATTAAATATCTTGTCTTTGTGGTGTATTCAATTGAATATAGGTTGAAGAGGATTTGAAAATCACTGTATTCTGTTTTTATTTACATTTTACACAACGTCCCAACTTCATTGGAACTGTGGTTGTAGTTTTCTTAACTTTGTAGATGTGTATATATGTCAAAACATACAGTTTTTAATCCTTTATTTCATTTGCTGACTGGGTCTTTCGTCATCCTGCAAATCTGATGTACACTTAACTTTTGGAAACCCTTAAAGAGAGCGAGTGTCGAACACTATCAATGCTGGACTGAAAACAAAGGAGCAGTATTAAGAACAAATGGAAGTGATTGAGCAAGTATGTTACCTGGTAACTAAGAACTATTCCTTTTTAAAAACCCTGTTAACTCAGCCAGTAATTTGCATCAAGCTTTACAAAATTGGAGCAGGTTTAACTTTTGACCCCGTACAAACTGAAACTGACTTTTGTCACCATTTTTTGCTGTTTTTACCAAATAACACCATAACATTCAGTCACAGATTGTTCAAAATATACCTTTTTACGATGTGATACGATACACTTTATTGTTCCCAAAGGGAAATTTGTCTTGGACTTCAAGTGCTCTGCAAATATTTCTGTCTCAAAAATCAATAAATACAACATCAAAACAGCAGAATCTTTATCATCAGACAAATTATGTGGTAGTTTTCAATATGATTGGAGTATTTTTTCATTTTAACCCCTGTGTAACTCTTCATTGACCCTGAGCTGGCTACACCTACCACCCTGGATGCCTACCTTATATTTTTTTATTTAGGTCATGGTGCTCTGGGGCCGGATTGAAAGTGTCCTTTAGTCCCATTAAACCAAGTGGTACCGAAAACCTGCTGGGCTCATGGACTATACAGGAACCGACAACATGATCCCATGTTGTTGAAAGAAAGATATATATATATATATATATATATATATATATATATATATATATATATATATATAGATAGATAGATATAGATATTTCATGCCAAAGTGTTTATGAACAGTTTGTGCTTCCTGAGAACTGTTTTTTCTTTTTCTTTTTTTAAGAGCGGGCCTTGATTAAACACGTCTCACGAACACCTTTTCTTGCTGAATTTCTCCCGTCCAGAAAACTCATTGCCAAAAATCTCAGCTTCAGCCGAGCGCAGTGGCGGCTCTCCGGATCGAGCCAACAGCTTGCAGTCTGTGCCAGGCTCCAGGAACGGGCTGACGGAGCCGTGCACCATGCCGTCCACGTCCAACACCAAGGAGCACGGCCACCCGCCCGTCACCGTCCCCATGGTCCCCCCGCCGCTCATCAAACCTCCTGCAGGTAGGGATCACTGACACCTTTTTGGAAAAGTGAAACTCAGCAGGAGACACTAAACACTAGTCACAACCTTCCTGCGGTGAAGATCACTTTTCATGTCAGAATAAAAGCAAAGATTTGCCAGGTGGCATCGGGCAGCTGCTGGTACTTCAGAATGAAGGAAACCAACAACCAAACTGCAGACCCCAGAAGGTTTTTCTACACCTACATTTTAGTTTTTAGACATAAATCTGAAATAAAAGCAACAAATGTGTTGCATTTTTTAAAAGAATTAGACCCTGTTTTACACAGTTTAACTATGTACAGCTGAAAAACCAAGTGCAAAAGTGTGACGTCATTTTGTGGAATCAGAACTGCTACAGTCTGTAGTAACGACCTGCAGCAGTATTCCCATGACTTTTCCACATTTATGCTTCACATGTGCAGCTTTCACATCCTGAGACCAGCGTGTCCTCGGTTCACACAACACCAGAAAGTCACTAAGGGCCCCTGGGCAAGGTCCTTTTGCTCCCGGTGTGTAGTGAGCCCCTTGCATGACAGCACTCTGACATGGGCGAATGTGAAGCATCATTGTAAAGCGCTTTGAGCTTCTGATTGAGACAGAAAAGCGTTGTCCGAATGCAGTCGACTTACCATGTGGAAAAAAGCAGAACTGCTCCTGGAATGTGCACTTAAACATCTCAAACTCAAGTGGGAAATCTGCTCTTAGTTGGGGTCAGTTGGTTTGTCTTCACTTCCGTACAGTTTTCAAGAAAAGCATCAGATCGTTCCCACCCATCATGTTTTGAGCCACACGCTGACAAAGAGGGTGATAAATGATTATTTAGGGCTGAGCAAAGGACCAGTGTGACAAAAAGTCTTCGCCTCGGCCAAACGCCTCTGATTCATGCAGGAATAGGCGACTAATGAGCTCGCTAGCTAGCTACTGCAAACCTCATTTTCCTGCACCTGCAGGAGTGTCAGTATCACCGCGTCAACTCTCTGAGGAAATGTCTGCGTTCCTCGGCCAGACAGAGGGCTTCATTATCCCTTTGCCTCTGCTGTGGCACAGGAGGCTGGCACGCCACGGCGGAGGCAGCGAGCCGCCTTGGCATCGCCCAACAGGAGTCCCCACTGGCCCTGCCTTTTCGAGAAACAGATGGTGCGGTCCGACTTAAAGCCCGGCTCCAACCCACCACCCGGCTGACACCCCCTTTCAACTCAGTCCCCACCAAAATACACACACACACACACACACACACACACAGTACCTCCATACATTCATACACACACACACACACACACACACACACACACACAATGAATTATCATGTGTCCCGCAAAATCCGACAGAAGACCTTTTGAGGTGCAGGTACAGCGGGTGATTGTGGCCTTACTGAGGAGGCTGCATAATTACTAGTGTTGTTCCCCTGTGCAGGTGTGAGCGTTGTGAGATTGGCGTGTGCTCGTTAGGATGAAAATGTTCAGATGCTGCAGAGATGTCCGTCGTTTTTCTCCATGTATGCAAGAATCACACAAACTATGGTCCTAGCAGCAGCAATAAATATGTTTGGTGAAACAGTTTCTTCTTCTCTTCTCCCTTAAATTTTACTGTTGCTGCAGCGGGCACAGCTAACCAAAAAGGTTGTGTTGATAACCGCTAAACCATGAAAACATTTAAACTGAACCTACAGATAACTGCTGACGGTTATTCTCTGAATTAGATCTGAATTTGTTTTTGTTTTGTTTTTTTTGTCTTTAAAACCTTGAAAAACGGACCTAAAGAGCTGAAAATTGAATATATTGAAGCATAAACATGGAGGTTTCTCATGAGGTTTTCATTCAGCATACAGTTTATTCACAGTACAAAAAGTATTAAATGAATGTGAACTATTAAGAAATGCAATAGACATGGAAAGTCATTTTAATAACCTGATTAAAGGATTTGTTCGTCCATCTCCTCGAGGTGATGGACGACACATCATGTGAAGCCAACAAGGCTTCACATGATGTGTCAGTTTCATTTATTGTATTTGTGTTTAAGCTGAAACAGGAACAAACATGTATTCTATAAACTATTACCTGAGTGGAAGTGAGAAAAATAGAATAGAATAGTGTTTATTGTCATTGTACAGGGGGCAGGGTGACAACGAAATTGGGGGTGCTCCCACAGGACTACAAGAAATGAAAGGAGGAGGATGGTTACATAGAAAAGAAGCAACCACCATCACATCTGCTTACACAGAGGTGCATGGAAACAAGGCCTCCGGACCAAAGCTAAGCATGTGTGAGCCGGTCCACCATATTGGACAGCTAAGTACAGTAGACCACCTGGAACAAAACACATTAGAGACATTTGTGTCATGAAAATGAAACGTGAATGATTATTTATTTTACCATGACGGTAGTTAATAACGAGTCCAACACTGGGGAACAACCCAAACGATTAGGAACAAAGGAGAAGAGTAGATAGCAGCACCAGGACAAGGGGAGATGATCAACACAGAACTAAGTACCAGACAAACCGGAATAACCCAGCAAAGTGAAAGCAGAACAATGACAAACTTAAATAATGACATATCACCAGCAGACAAGTGACAGGTGAGATGACTGAGATGAGAACCAGCTGTGAGGAACATCAGGGGACAAGACCATGCCTACAAACACACAGGGAGGGACCAATGTCAAACCACAAAGAACCTCCGAGTGAGTAGAACCTAAAACCTACCATAAATAATTACCAAACTAAAGGGGAACCCCCCCCCCCAAAAAAAACACAACACAGAGGACATAAGACAAAGATGGGGACAAACAACAAAAAATCTACCCCCCCCCCCCCCCCCAAAGAATAGATAAAAACAAGCAAAACTATTGGATCATAACAATCTTCATAAAAGAAAAAAAAAAAACCCACTGACCTTAGATCAGTTATTTTTCCAAAATGACTCTTTTATGGAACTATAAAACTGACTTTTCCAGAAATCTTATCAGACAAAGTTTGATCAAATCCTAATAAATTGCTCATTCCAAAATAAACTGGAACTTTTATTGTTTTGTTTTGCTTCCTTTGGGCAGTTGCTTGGCTAACGTGAAGGAATTTAACTGAATATTACACAGATAAGTGGTTGTGACAGTGACGCAGGCCGAGTGTCACAAACGGAACTCTCCTTTTGTTTGTGCAGTTGGTCCAATTACAAACTTTCCAAGATGTTTAGTATTTTGAGTACTATTTTAAATTGTGGTAAAGAGGTCGTTTTAATGTATTCGGGCTGTTACAAATGCATTCTCAACCTCATAGCCGCCAACGCAAACCTGGCAGTTACAGTTACGTGCTGCAGTTGTTTGTCCATTTGGTGTTGCCGTACCTCATTTTGGTGCAAATGGGGTCGTGGCAGAGGCGTTAGCTGAAAACAAATCTGATCATGAAAATGTTAGTTAAATTAATTAGTTGATTAGCAGAACTGTTCCCACGTCTGTCCAGATGTGAGGCCTAAAAATAAAAACGAAAGAGACTACAGAGAGGTGGAAAATCATAAAAAAAAATTGCATGTGGGCTCGGCTGTGCTGCCTGCGGGAGTCCTGGGAGTTGTCCCCTTAATTGTGACTGAGTCTTTACTTAAAATCTGATGGTTCTGCAGATCCATTAGGTTCATGGGGAGGTGAAAAGCCTGAGCGGCATGTGATAAGGAGGTGAAACACTAATGGGCCTGTGTGTTTTTTCCACCCTCACACTCTCGTAGTCATAATGTGATAATTGGGAGAAACTGCAGGAAATCTCAAAGGATTTGTCTCTTTGCAACAATCGCAGTCATAAAAACCTGCTGCTCTCCTCCAGCAGTCGCCACAAGTCAGACCTGCCCCGTGTCACTGGTGCTCGCTCAGAATGATCTGTTGTCCTCTCTGACCAGACACACTGCAGCTGCTTTATTTTGTTTAATTTTTTTACATTTTCTCAGTTGTTGTGAAAAAAAGGTCAGGTCATCTGCACACGCAGGACATGAATTTAGCAAAAGCAGCAGCAGGGAACACGACAACGGGAAAAACCAAACCCAGAGCTGCTCTCTGTGTCCGATACCCAGCACGGAGACTCAGACTGGTACCCATGAGTGTCATCGTTTGGTCCAGTCTGGGAGCACTGGTGCTGTGCTTCGCCACATCCACGACACCACAGAACCGCCTTGAGTCCTGGATGGCAACCACCCAGGTGGACAACAGGCCCATCTGTCTGCTGCAGCCAGGTGAAGCGTGGACGTCCCGTTGGCCCTCTCCAGCTGATCCACATGGTTTAAATGTCGAAGCTGGTGCCGGTGATCCTCCTCATCACAAGACTGAAGAATGAACTACCACTTGGAGAAATGTATCTCCAGCTGTTCACCTGTGTGTGAACAAACAGCATTTCAGATGGAATGAGAAATAAGAAAAGAGTTTTTTTAAAGATTCAGGTGGTGATATTAAAGGATTATTAACTGAGCACTCGGTCTGATATTTTCTCGTACAGACCGATCAAACGATGGGTAATAATTAGTTTATTATATAAACGCGTGACCTTTCAGTATCGCCTGAATATGAAATCTGCTGCCAGTTTTGGGCTCGTAGCCCGACCTGCTCACTTCAGCTTCTTGAAGAACTTGCTAACAGATGTTCCACTTGTTAGCTGGTAAACTTTCCATCTGTGTTTTTTCTGATGGCGTTTAGATATTTATGGAGTTCGTTCATGTGCGACTTGGTTTTTCCTAATCGTGTTTTCAGCTTTCTAGTTTGTAATAAACTTTTCAGTCTGTTCTTGACTGTTTTCATCTTGTTGGTCTTCATTTTGCACGACCGCCTCGAGCTCGTTTGCTGTTGATTCCTCCATTTTCTTTGTTCAGTTTTTGTTTTGTTTTATTTCTCACTGTGAAAATAGTAAACCAAGTTGCAAATTTGATACGTGATCTGGACCGATTGTCATGGTAATGGTCTAACGTGGGAAAAATTCAGACTGGAAATCCGCCAATCAGAGCACGCGTTACCGTCATAGCCACATAATATATGATCATCGCAAATTTGCTAGAATTTATTTATTATTCATTCATTCAAAAAATTGGCTAAATTCTAGGTCCTCATACCAAAAAAGTCAATTTCTTGAGGAACAAAATTAGATTTCTTAAAAAGAAAATTACCTTTTGAAACTGAAATGTTTCAAAGTCCTGTTTCATTTTGCTTGATGTTAATTTGTGATTAAAGGCGTTCGAACACTTTTGCTTGTCACTGAATTTGGGCGGGGGGTTGTTTTTGGTTGTTGTCTGCCCAGATTGAAGTGCCACTTTGTGGGGGGGGGGGGGGGGGGGGGTTGTAGTTCTTCTGTCATGTTGTCAGCAGAAGATTGGATGTTCCCTTGGTCATGGTGGGTTTTCTTCTCTTGTGCCCTCTCTTTGATTTTGGAGACGTCTTCCTCATTCAACATCAGGTTTCTCTGGATCATCACTGTTCCCTTCTTGCAGAAGTGGATGGTGGTATGTTCATCATCTGGGTTTACTTTCAGTGTCCACCCTCCACTGAAACCACAATTCTGAACAGGTTTCTGAACAGAGGAGTAGTGATGTTTTGTTGCAGCGTGTCACGCCTGGAGATCATTGGTGTGGAATATGAGGTTTGAAATGTTTCCATTTTTTGTACAGTCTGAAAATAGAGTCTCTGGGCTGTTTTTCAGAAGGTCTTGCTTGTATTTCTTCTTTGAAGCTTTGTTTTTGGATTTTATTGGGTATCTTAAGGCCCCCTGACACTTGCACGACTCGTGAAGGAGAGTAAACTTGTCTTTAACGGGTGCAGACTGAACGTGAGCGGGGCACCAGCACGTGCAATTGTGCAAAGAGAATTTTGAAATGTTCAAAAACTCTTTCACGCATAAATGTCGTTCAACAAACGTGAAGTGGTAGTGAACATTGCGCGATCTACTTGCCAACACTACATGCAGCTCATCAAGTGGAGTAAAGAAGAAGTGAACAGTGTGAGTGGTTGCATCAGAGCGCAGCTCATCTGAACGATTATAACGAGATGTTAAATCTGTCACAAACATACTTTTACAGCTGCACACAAGAAGGAAAGAACATGTAACTGTTTCACCAAGCCATTATATATGACAAATGCTCCAAATGCTTTCTCCATCTCGTTAAGCATGCACGTGAGAAAAGCTGCGGCTGGAGCGCTCCTCTGTGATTCCAGAAGTGGTTTGAGCTGTTTTCAACAGCCATCTCAAAGAGAAAATGATTAATGTGCTATGAAATAATTATTTTGCAGATGTAGCGTCCAGTGTGTGGCAGCCAGTGGAACAAAGTGCAGTGTCCAGCTGGGAACGCAGCGGGTGGGATCATCGTGATGATGTGCGTGCAAGTGTGTGGATCAAAGTTGTACAAGTGTCAGGGGGCCTTTACTCTTCTGGCCTCTGTGTGGGGGTGTGTGGGGGGGACGTCACAACTGTTTGCATATGTAGACGGAAAGTTGAGGAGCTCTGCATCATCCATTGTTCAGGTTTTCACACCTTCCTTCTTTGCACTTCAGGGTTACCAGAGGTCACAGCAAATGTTTAGTTATTGCCTCAGACAAACTGTACTCACTCGGGTCCACACTTATTTCCACATGTTTGCTTTGTTTCTCTAGTGGGGAAATAATCCTTTGGTTCAGAGTGTCCCTCTAAGCGCTTTTGCCCAAAAAGCTTTTAACTCCTTATTTTGGTTTTATTTTGTAGTCCTCTTCAGATCCCTGCAAAAGTATTTGTTTGTTCCACTGTGAAGGTACTTTTTGTAGTTTTTAGCAAAAATGTCTCCCTCTCTGTCTCTCGATCTCTCCTAGATGAAGATGTGTCAAGTGTGCAGATCATGTGCGCCTGGTGCCAGAAGAATTGGCGCCAAACGCTACTCTCTGAGCATGGGCAGCGAGCTGAAGAGTTTCTGCAGTGAGAGTGCTTCGCCGCCTGCCGCAGAGCTTATTTCAAGAGAAATAAGGTAAAAATTAAACAAACCTATGTCACATTACGTCACAAATATCCCAACAAGGAAATGATGCAGTGGATGCGGTCACAGCAGTTACAAACGTGCGGCTATGTCTTGGTTTGTCTTGTCATCTGTGTTTGAATTAAATCAAATTGATTTTATATTTATTGTCTTAACTAGTAATTGGTATAAAATAATTAATTAATTAAATAAATGTATTTTTAAAAGTCAAAAGTCTGTATTTGAATTCATGCACCGTCCTTAAATTTGCAGCTTGCAGTCGCTCACTGAGGCATTTCATTTGTGCTGCGCTCCAGTCTCACATTTTTCATGTTTCTACTTGTAACTTCTTCAGTTTAACTTTTTTACAAAACATCTGAACGCATTGAGATCAAAGGAACCAGAACTGGAAGAGCTCATAAATAGCTTTAAGTACTGCTGTGATTAATATATATATATATATATATATATATATATACAGTGAGGAAAATAAGTATTTGAACACCCTGCGATTTTGCAAATTCTCCCACTTAGAAATCATGGAGGGGTCTGAAATTTTCATCTTAGGTGCATGCCCACTGTGAGAGGAAAAAAAAAAAAAATCCGGAAATCCCAATGTATGATTTTTTAATAATTTGTTTGTATGTTACTGCTGCAAATAAGTATTTGAACACTTGTGAAAATCAATGTTAATATACTCAACAAAAATATAAACGCAACACTTTTGGTTTTGCTCCCATTTTGCATGAGATTAACTCAAAGATCTAAAACTTTTTCCACATACACAATATCACCATTTCCCTCAAATATTGTTCACAAACCAGTCTAAATCTGTGATAGTGAGCACTTCTCCTTTGCTGAGATAATCCATCCCACCTCACAGGTGTGCCATATCAAGATGCTGATTAGACACCATGATTAGTGCACAGGTGTGCCTTAGACTGCCCACAATGACAGCATCATGTGTTACTAATGTAATCTTTGTGACTGTGGTCCCAGCTCTCTTCAGGTCATTGACCAGGTCCTCCTGTGTAGTTCTGAGCTTTCTCAGAATCATCCTTACTCCACAAAGTGAGATCTTGCATGGAATCCCAGACTGAGGGAGATTGACAGTCATCTTGTGTTTCTTCCACTTTCTAATAAATAATCATAACAGTTGTTGTCTTCTACCAAGCTGCTTGCCTGTTGTCCTGTAGTCCATCCCAGCCTTGTGCAGGTCTACAGTTTTGTCCCTGGTGTCCTTAGACAGCTCTTTGGTCTTGCTATGGTGGACAGGTTGGAGTGTGATTGATTGAGTGTGTGAACAGGTGTCTTTTATACAGGTAACAAGTTCAAACAGGTGCAATTAATACAGGTAAAGAGTGCAGAATAAGAGGGCTTCTTAAAGAAAAGGCCAGAATTCTTACTGGTTGGTAGGTGTTCAAATACTTATTTGCAGCAGTAACATACAAATAAATTATTTAAAAAAATCATACATTGTGATTTCTGGATTTTTTTTTTTTAGATTATGTCTCTCACAGTGGACATGCACCTATATATATATATATATATATATATATATATATATATATATATATATATATATATATATAAATATATATATAAAATTTCTGGAACATTGGTGCTTTTGTCTTTTGTAACTTTGCAGATTCAGCAGAGAAATCTGAGTAACACTGAAATGAAACATTAGTTTGTCCATAAGTATTTGGACAGTGACACATTCTTGTTTTCCAAGATGTGATTGTAGTGCAGATTTTTGCTTAAATTCAAATGTCATATTATCCATTTAGCAATTAAAACCATTTGTATATATAATCCCACCATTTTCAGAAGTCATAAATTGTAGGAAAAGTAACATAATTCACAGCTTAAAGATTAAATCCTCAATCTTACAACCCGTTTTCTTCAGACAAGTCATGAGATGGACACAGGGACATTCCCAAATCACAGTCTTGTACTTCTTTAACATCAGGTATTAAGAAAATACAGCCAGATGTTTCTTTTTTTTTAACTATATAAAAACGCCCATAAATCCTGAATGGTTAAAGCACCAGTATTGTTAAAATCCTTCGACTCAAGGTGGATGAATGGATCATATTTCTATCACAATGATGCCTCACATTCCCCCTGATGTCATGGTGCCGCCATGCAAGGCGTTCAGCTGCACCGCTGGAGCGTCACTGTCCAAATACTTCTGAACCTGACTATAATTTTATTGACCTCTCATCTTGTGACTTTGCTTCAGTTGTGCAGCAGTGAAAAGCACTACATGTTAACAAACTGCATTTTTATATTTGTATTTCAAAGCCTTTGTGTGTTTGTCAGCTTGAAGACAGTAAATATTTGTGATGCTGGACATCGTCGTATTTCTTAATTAAACGGATTCCACTGGGCCATCAGTTGACGCCTGTTACAGCCCCACTGTTGTAATAACAGTCACATTTGTAATAGTTGTTGTAAAAGTGGGCGCAGCTAACTGAGGCACTGTTGGAATAATAACATCAGCTGTTCACGTCCACGTTTGTAAGAGTTATTACAGATGTGAGACTTATTACAACAGCGGGTGCGACTGACCTCTGACATCATCAAAAAAATGTGGTGTGGGTCAGACAGGAGCATCTGGACATCAGCTGTGGTCCAAAGTGTGTGAATTTGTGGAGGATTGTTAGACGGTGGATGTGAAGGTGTAGGTAGAAGCACCAGTTTTACTCCAGCGTCCATAACAATGTGCGATCCAGTTTCTCAGCACTCACAAAGTCCCGCCCACTCACAGACCATCCAGTCATGTTTGTCAGAACATCAAGTCCCACACAAACTCTTACCCCACGTGGAAACATGGTTCCAGTTTCATTGTAACTTAAAGCTGTACGGCCTTTCAAACTCCATAAAAGTGACACGCTGTGGTTTCTACAGAAATCTCAGCATTAAAATGTCAGTTTATTTTTGTAACATGTTGAAAAAATTACAGCTCATTTTAATGAAGAGAACATATTTTTAAGGGGGGATTCTATAGTGAATATACTGTCTTTTTCTTCAGACGCCACTGTGCAGATGAACTGCAGGAGGAAGCATGTGTGCACATGAGTGACCTTTGACCTGACTTACGTGATATGTGTTCCCTGGGGCGTGTGTGCTAATATTTGTAAGATGTCTTGTAAATTGCTTCAGAGGTGTTATCTGGTTTCAAAAACAGCCTTTTTAGATCTATAAGTGTTTATTTCTCCCCTTCAGGGTTAGAAATTCTAAATTGTTTCCAGACAAATGCAAATTTTGATCATATTGGACAAATCATGTTATGAATCCGTTATTTAAATGCTAAGGAATAAAATTATAGAGATGCCAAAGAAAATTATTTTTTTACTTAAATCTTTAAAAAATCCCAGAGGCCATGCAGCTTTAAATGTTGACTGATGTTATTCATATTGCAAATCTTATTTGCTTATTTCAAGAAAGACAGATGCATGCAACCTTCATTTCTAAGTTCTGGGTCAGATTTTAAGCTCTCAAGGTTTCAACCCAAACTAAAAAGTTCAAGCAACTCTTACTTTTTGGTTTTCAGGTGATTCAATTTTGACTTTCGTTCAAAATGTAAAAATCTGTTCAAGGAAAAGAGATTGCAGTGCGTACTCGTACCTGTACTTTTGGATGATGTTTTGAGAGCGAAACATACAGCAGCACAAAGAAACACAGTAATAACTTCTTTTATTTTTTAAAAATTCCTTCACTTTGAACTTTAACTTTTTGTTGTTGGTTGTTTCTTTTTCATTTGTGTTCTTTTGACCGAATGCTGTTGTGTTCCAGCTACGAAACACACAACATTTACTCCAAAACTCATATATATGGAGTTCTGCAAGCCTGTAATTCTTCTTCTTCTGTTTATATCGTGCTTCAGACTTTATAAAGACTTTAAGACAATTATTACACTGAAATCAGCTTCAAACGGACGTACTGAGTTGTAATTGTTAGAACGGTCGAGTGAACTTCGTCCCTGAATCCTTTGGCTGTTGGTTTAATTCAAAGATCCAAAATGCAGCGATGGAATGTTACCTTGATGAAGGAGGCAGCTGGTATTAAAGTTGTGGTTTTGTTCTTAATGAAGTCCTGATGACTCCCGTTTAAATTCAGTCTTCTTTCTGTCTTGTACCGAAGCTGGAGTATGTCCGGAGTTACACTGTGAGTATGACGTGTTTTACTCTCCTGCTTGTGATTCATTCAGAACATAACCCCTTGTAGCGCACACGCACACGCACAGGCTGCACCTACACTTTGATCATCTGACTCACCGATGTTTTCTTCTTCTTTGGTTGCTGACACGCCCCTCACCCCCCACCCCATGCATGTGAAATCAGTAGTGCCTCCTGTGCTGTTGCTCGTGTGTTTCTCATTTCGTACCTTTACATTTCTCTCCGGGAGCCTGACGCTGAGCTGTTCAGACGCTGTCTTGTGTGGTTTTGGTGATGACGGGATGTCTGACATGTGTCATGCCTCATGGGAGAATCTGTGAGGTTTCAGAGAGCTGCAGAGCTTTAGGTTGGATCTGAATGCAGCTTTTGATCTGGTCCCCTTTTTAATTGCTGAGATGTTTAGGATTTAAAAATCAGTGCACAAAGTCATCAGATCAGCACCAAACACACAGTCGATCAATAACGGACAGAAACCAGACATCAAAAGAGGCCGATGCAAACAAAATGTTTACTGTGTAGCGTTGGAGACTGTTGGCGACGTATCAGTTCTCAAAGCATCCAGAAGCTTGTTGTAAACACATCTGTAGAGTGAGGTCCCGTTTAATTACATTCCAACTCAACAACTTCCTCACCTGTACCTTCTGTGTGGAGGCTGCAGGTCGTTTGTTTGGCAACGTCAACATCTTCCTTCTCAGCCAGCGGTTTTGACCGCACAGTGCAGGACAGTGCTGAGTTCTCATAGACTTGACCACCGTCAGTAGTCCTTCAAAAACTCTGCTTCTGTTTACATACGTACATTAACAGTCCACAACTTTTAGCTGCTGAGTGTCAAAAGATTGAAGCAATTGGAAGAAATTTGTGAACAAAACAGAGTTCAAAAGGTTTAGTGAATTTTCCAGATGGCACGATCAGAGCTGCTCCTCCTTACAAACAAGGGAGTGGCCAGCTGAACATGTCCAATCAGGACAACATCCTACAAAGTGACAGCATGTCTTTGAATCGTCGGACTTTTCACACCACTGTGTCGGGCTGCGAGGATGCACGGCACCAGAAGTGGGTGGACTCACGATGCAGACTCCCAGACCGGGCGTTGGAGTAAAAGAATTTGTAATCTTTAATTTGGGCCAAGGTACGGTACACAGGTTATCAGTCAGCAGAGCAACAGAACAGACGGCTAGGCCACGAGCAAACACTGTCATCAGGCCTGAAGCAAAAAGCCGCGGTCAAAAATACAAAGCAGAATCAAGGTACACGGCAAAACAAAAAGGACTGAATAAAGAGCTGTTATGAAGACAACAAACTGGCAAAGGGGTGGTGACTGAGAACGGTTTAAATAGGCAGGTGGTGATTAGGAAACAAGAAGCACATGTAGGAGAACATTCTAGAAGGGGGCGTGGCCAGAGGACAAAGACAGTGCGAGGTGCAAGATAGTGAGGAAGGGAATACACAAAGTGGTGTGATGAAAGACACAAAGACACGTGAGCAAGTGCAAGAGCATGAGTGGATGAAAACACTAAGCAGCCAGACTCAAAGTGAGAGACAAAGACACGAGGACAGGTGCAAGAGCATGGAGTGAAAACACAAACAAATGGAATGAAGAATAATGAGAAGAAAGATAATCCACAAACTGAAGGCAGAACAAATATTAATATGAAATGGAACAAACTAAGCATAAACATATGAACTGAAAAGTGAGTCATCAGAAAATAAATAGTAAGACAAAACTAGGATGGAACTGATCATGGCTGAAGTATACAATAAAAGATAACCAGGTGGCAAAACAAACTATAAGCAAACAGAGACTGACAGAAAACAAAATCTGAGACTACAGCATAACAGATAATATCACACAAGAAAAAGAACAAAATAAACAAGTGATAAAACTAATGATAACACAATGAAAACACAGACTGGCTAAAGACTAAAAAGTAAAAACGATAAAAAATAAAACTAGACAGAGAATAAATGATGAAGCAAGGATAAAACTAAGGACAAAAAGTAAGATGCAAGAAAGAGAATGAACATGTGACAAAATAAAACACTAATAATCAAGGCCGGACCAGACGGTGGGTAAAAGAACGGGGAAAAACAAGATGATAACCCAGAACAGGGCCAAAACCTGACACGCTACAATTTTCACTGACACTATGACCTGCCCCGTTGAGCTGTGGGGAGTCGTGGTGGTGTGGTCAGACCTTATTTTATATTACCTGCGTTAGACGTGAATTTCAGAAACTGCTGATCTACTGGGATTTTCACACACAACCATCTCTAGGGTTTGTGTGGAGGAAAATGCCTTGTTGAGGTCAGAGGACAATGGACAGATTAAACACCTTCTTTAATCTTTACCACGAAGAATTAAGGCAAAAGAGGGTCCAACCCCATAAATGGACTGCATTTATATAGCGCTTTTCCATCTGCATCAGACGCTCAAAGCGCTTTACAGTTATGCCTCACATTCACCCCGATGTCAGGGTGCTGCCATACAAGGCGCTCACTACACACTACACACCGGGAGCAATAGGGGATTAAAGGCCTTGCTCAAGGGCCCTTAGTGATTTTCCAGTCTGGCGGGGATTTGAACCCATGATCTTCTGGACTCAAGCCCAACACCTTAACCACTAGACCATCACCTCCCCAGCAAGGAGTACCTAATAAAGTAGCGCATGAATATGTGTGTGTGTGTGTGTGTGTGTGTGTGTGTGTGTGTGTGTGTGTGTGTGTGTGTGTATAATTAATACAGAACACAATTTTTCACTATACTTTTTCACTCATATATAGACATATTTATATATATATACAAGGTCTGTGAGAAAAGTATCTGACCTTTTTATTTTTTTCAAAAACCATATGGATTTGAATCACGTGTGATTGCATCAGACAAGCTTGAACCTTCGTGCGCATGCGTGAGTTTTTTCACGCCTGTCGGTTGCGTCATTCGCCTGTGAGCAGGCTTTGTGTGAGCACTGGTCCACCCCTCTTGTCGGATTTTTATTGCGAATAAATGTCTGAACGATTTGGAGCTTTACTGCATCAATTTTTTCCAGAAACTGTGAGAGACCTCCAGGTGGACACCATTCGGAAAATTCAAATGGCTTTGAGGGACGATTTTATGGGTATTACACAGATTAAGGAGTGATCCAGCCGGTTTAAAGACCGCCCACAGCTGCTGAGAGTGCGCCGTGCTCCGAACACCGATCGACAGGCTGAAACAACCAGATCATTTCCAATGTGAAGGCTTTGTTGATCCGGGATGTCATCTGACTTCCACAAAAATGGCTGGAGACGTGGACATCAGCACTTTTTCGGCACATTCTACTGTTACAGGAGTTTTTTTCATGGAAAGAAAAGCGGACGGATGCACCACCGTGCTGTTCGTGGCGCAGCACAAAACCACCTCCGTGTTGGTCTCACAGGACGGCTTTGAGATGGCTCAGGCGGCTGTCGGTGGCTTTTCAGTCGTGTGACTAACCGAGAAATTGTGGATGAGCCTGGACATGCCAGAACATGTCCTATGAGGCTTCATCACGGTGTTGCTTTGCGCCATGCAGATCCACCGCGACACACAGAATTCCTCTGCACATCTGTCTCAATGTGCCGAAAAAGTGCTGATGTCCACGTCTTCCGCAATTCCTGTGCTAGTCAGACGACGTCCCGGATCAACACAGCGTCCAGTTTGGAAATGAACGGCACATTCCACTGTTACAGGAGTTTTTGTCATGGGAGCGGAGGAATTCCATGCGTCGGGACGGAGCCGCATGGCGCAAAGCAAACACGACTGAAAACCCACCAACAGCCGTCTGAAAGCCATCTCAAAGCCGTCCTGTGAGACCAACACGGAGGTGGTTTTGTGCCGCACCATGAACGGCTCTGTGGTGCATCCCTCCGCTTCTCTTTCCATGAAAAAAACTCCTGTAACAGTGGAATGTGCCGAAAAAGTGCTGATGTCCACGTCTCCTGCCATTTTTTGTGGAAGTCAGACGATGTCCCGCATCAACACAGCCTTCACGTTGGAAATGATCTGGTTGTTTCAGCCTGTCGATCGGCACTCAGAGCACAGCGCACTCTCAGCAGCTGTGGGCGGTCTTTAAACCGGCTGGAGCACTCCTTAATCTGTGTAATCCCCATAAAATCGTCCCTCAAAGCCATCTAAATTTTCCGAACAGTGGCCAGCTGGATGTCAAAAAATTGATGCAGCAAAGCTCCAAATCGTTCAGACATTTATTCGCAGTAAAAATCTGACGAGAGGGGTGGACCACTGCTCACACAAAGCCTGCTCACAGGTGAATGACGCAACCGACAGTCGTGAAAAAACTCACGCATGCACACGAAGGTTCAAGCTTGTCTGATGCAATCACACGTGATTCAAATCCATATGGTTTTTGAAAAAAATAAAAAGGTCCGATACTTTTCTAACAGACCTCGTATACATATATATATATATATATATATATATATATATATATATATATATATATATATATATATATATATATATATATATATATATATATATATATATATATATATATATATATATATAAATAAAATCATCAGACAACATCAGACAGGTTTTGTCTTGTCGTTCTAGTAACCTTTGAATTATGTTCTGTAGTTCTACCACTTATTTTGTGAGGCCATTTGAATTACAGAGCCCAAAAGATGTGGTGAAAAACTGAACCCCTACACACACACACACACACACACACACACACACACACACACACACACACACACACATACACACGTAATTTTCTTTCTGTTAATCACCTGCAAGCTTTGGACAGAGGTTTCACAGCATGTCCTCACACTGTGTGTGTGTGTGTGTGTGTGTGTGTGTGTGTGTGTGTGTGTGTGTGTGTGTGTGTGTGTGTGTGTGTGTGTGTGTGTGTGTGGCAGCTCTACACTCCTTTTCTAGTCGTACCTGCAGAAGACGTCTGAATTTGAATCACAACAGCCTCTTCCAAACCAAAACTACTGTAGCTCATCAGCCAGTCAAATGTCACTTTAACCGCTGCACCAACATAACCGCTATCAAAGTGGCTTTTCCAGTGTTCTGTTGTCAACTAAAAGAGATGTGCTGCAGTACTTTTAAATGGTTTTATGTTCAGTTCCTTCTGAATGTATTCAAGCAAACTACAAGAACATTTACTGATGCATATTTTGATTTTCCTCATAAAGGACTCTTTCTTCCAGCTGTCCCACCCCTCATCCTCTAAATCACAAAACCACTTACACTTTTGTCTAAAAATGAAATGTGATCAGGCGCCTTCATATTATCTGTCATAAGGAAGCAGTTGTGCCTTTGACCATCAAAAATCTTGGCTTGAGTTATCCAACACTGTTTATTTCTTTATTTCAAGAATGCAACACTCAGGTGCACCTTGTATAACAGGTCCTCAACGCATGTACACTGCGCTTGCCTGCACATATCGCTGCAAAGTGAAGCAATGTAGTTCCTGACAGAAATAACCGCCCCCCCATCTCATCTCCCCCCATATAGAGGCAACATTATACACAGAAGCAAAATATCACCTTGCTGTTTCCCTGCTTCACCTCAGGGAGCTTTGGTGGCCATGGTCTGCTGTGCACTTTGACAGATTGACACCAGTTTGACTTGTATCTGTTTTCTCAATACTTAGTTGTTGTATAAACTCTACAGTATAAAAGAAGAAAAACTAAAGTTAATGATTTGTTGCAAGGAAGAACAGTATTTTTCAACCAGCAGGGGTGGTGGCCAAGCGGTTAGGTGTGTTTGCTTTCCGTGCACAAGGTTCCCAGTACAATGCCACCCCTGCCCACACCTAGTGTAATGTGGACTTGTGTCAGGAAGGGCATCTGGCATAAAACTTGTGCCAAATCAACATGCAGATCTGCTGTGATGACCTGCAAGGGAGAAGCCCAAAGGGACTTAACAAGAACAGTTTTCTCAACTGAAGGTTTTTTTGTTTGTTTGTTTGTTTGTTTGTTTTTTTTGGGGTGGTGTTACATTTTTAGTCAAAGTATTTTTTGTCAACATAAAACAGAGCACATCAACAACAGGTTACACTGCTGAGTTCAAATCAGTTCAGTGAAAATATTAATGAGATGTCTATGTAAAAATCAGGTGGCTGCCTGTGTAGGTCTCCACATGGCCCGACGCGGATTTTGATCAAATTTTCACCAATTACCCTTCAAATAGATTGATTAGGCATGGTAAAGTTTGTTTTTCCATCAGTCAAAATTTTACTTGAGTTTTGGGCAATTCAAAATTTGATGACAAATGGTCTGAAATCTCGTTACATTAAAATAGTAAAAATGCTCAACTTCGAGACATCACTGCCCATCTAGAAGTGCATGATTTGAAAAACGCTATGGGACATCATCTACCGTCATTCAGATATCAAAGATTCATTGTCCGTGTCCGTCTGGCGGAACTTGTCCATATATTTCAGATCTTCAAACTTTTCGAAATTCATATGTTGTCCTCCCAGGGTCAACTTCTGGAGGAGTAGGGAAATTGAAAAATGCTTATAAAATGGGTAATATTTGACATATCTGAGCAAATGAGGTATCATTTTGTATGTTTTTGGTTTGGGAAGTTCATTTATGGGGTTGTTTGTGTAATCCAAGGTTAAGGTCATTGAGAAATGTCAAGGTTTAGAGTTAGGAGTTAGGTTTAGAGTTAGGAATTAGGGTTAAGGTTAGGAGTTAGATTTAGAGTTAAGAGTTAAGGTTAAGGTTAGGAGTTAGATTTAGAGTTAGGAGTTATGGTTAGGGTTAGGAGGTAGATTTACAGTTAGGAGTTAGGGTTAGGGTTAGGAGGTAGATTTAGGGTTAAGGTTAGGAGTTAGGTTTAAGGTTAGGAGTTAGGTTTAGAGTTAGGAATTAGGTTTAAGGTTAGGAGTTAGGTTTAGAGTTAGGAATTAGGGTTAAGGTTAGGAGGTAGATTTAGAGTTAGGGTTAGGGTTAGGAGGTAGATTTAGGGTTAAGGTTAGGAGTTAGGTTTAAGGTTAGGAGTTAGGTTTAGATTTAGGAATTAGGGTTAAGGTTAGGAGTTACATTTAGTTAGGAGTTAGGGTTAAGGTTAGGAGTTAGATTTAGATTTAGGAATTAGGGTTAAGGTTAGGAGTTACATTTAGTTAGGAGTTAGGGTTAAGGTTAGGAGTTAGGTTTAGAGTTAGGAATTAGGGTTAAGGTTAGGAGTTAGATTTAGAGTTAGGATTACACATCCAGTGCAATCTGGTCTGATTATCGTATTTGTATTCTGTAATCTGATTACCACTCAGCCCTGGCTGGTAGCATGCAGTATACCAGTAATGAATGTTTATGAGTGCAGTGGTAAGAATATTGGTATGAGTTGAAAGATGGAACGTAGCAGCCGAGCTGAATAATCCGTTCTGTCTTTCAGTTAATAAATATATTCTTTCCATTGCATGAATGAAAAACATTCATTATTTTGATCCGTATTCTGGGTCTTTTAGTGAAGCTTAGGGCTAGTGGCCGGTGATCACCTTAGTATTTCTTCAGTTTTTTCTTGTTGCTTAATACTGACAAATTATACTGTATTTGTTGTCTTTTGATGCCTGATTACATTTTTTTTCCCTCTGTTTGAGGTGTGGCTCCATCCAGGAATGGAAGTGGTGTCTGTTTCTTCAACCCTCCCATCCTGTGCACCGGCAACATTTCCTGTGTGTTCGTTTTGTGAATTGTTTTGTAATTTGTGTCTGTATCATGGTCCAAGCAGAGGGTCACCCCTTTGAGTCTGGTCTGCTTGAGGTTTCTTCCTCAGAGGGAGTGTTTTCTTACCACTGTCACCTGTGTTCTTGCTCGGGGGTTGGTAATGTTAGACCTTACTTGTGTGAAGCAACTTGAGGCAGCTTTGTTGTTGTTAGTTGGCGCCATATAAATTAAAATAAATTGATAAAAAAAAATGAAAATGCGTACAATGGTGCAAAACGGATGGGATAAAAATGCACAGCAAATTTTAACAAAAATACATGTTGGTGATGTCACCCACGCAGTAGGAAAATAATAAAATATCACGTGACATAGAATCCACCAACCAAATGGCAAGGATTTATTTAGGTGTCATCTAATCAGGAATATTGTATGTTTGATGGCCTGCTCTGCCACAGCGGCTCAGGTTCTGTATTTTGTCTACCTCTTGCACATTCATGCAGACTATTTGTGAAAAAGATACCCACATGTTTCTTTTCTCATGCACCCACAAGGTTGGCCACAACAACACAGCCTGCAACCCCCCACCCCGTCAAAAAAAGAAAAAAATATGCTGTCATGGCTGAAGAAAGTATCTGATGTCTGTGTGCGCTGGATAGGAGATGGAAGGTGTGGGGGGGCAGCGGCTGTGGCATTATGTTGCATGAAATATTGTCAGCTGCCTCATTGATGAAACACAATGCCCTCGGAGGGCGACTCTGGCTGGTACGTCCTCACGTCTCTGTAGAACTCTGCATTATGAAGTGTACGTTTGTGTTTGGTCAGAGATAAGTGATCGTCAAACCGGTGCCTGCCTGGTTCCTGCAGGCCTTCAGGCCTCTGGATTAGTTCACGTGGAAGGTGCACAGTTACTGTGTGTGCGTCGCTCTGCTTGTTCACTCATACTCTCTTTTGAACTGTCCGCTGTATACAAAGTGACGGCTTCCGTGCACCATCTGCATTGCACCGTCTGCGTCGCACCGTCTGCGTCGCACCGTCTGTGTTGCACCGTCTGAGTTGCACTGTCTGCATCACACTGCGTGCTCGCACCGTCTGTGTCACACCGTCTGCATCGCACCATCTGCATCACACCGTGTGCTCGCACCGTCTGCGTCACACCATCTGCGTCACATCATCTGCGTCACATCATCTGCGTCACACCATCTGCGTCACACCGCATGCTCACACCGTCTGCATCGCACCATCTGCATCGCACCATCTGCATCGCACCGTGTGCTCGCACCATCTGCATCGGACCATCTGCATCAGACCATCTGCATCACACCGCTTGCTTGCACCATCTGCATCACACCGCGTGCTCACAGAGTCTGCGTTGCACCGTCTGCATCGCACCACGTGCTCCCACCATCTGCATCACACCATCTGCGTCACAGCATCTGCATCGCACCATCTGCGTCGCATGTCTGCATCGCACCGTCTGCGTCGCACATCTGCATCACACCGCGTGCTCGCACCATCTACATCACACCGTCTGCATCGCACCATCTGCATCACACCGGGTGCTCACACTGTGTGCTCACACCGTCTGCATCACACCATCTGCATCGCACCATCTGCATCACACCACGTGTTCACACCGTCTGCATCACGCCATCTGCATCGCACCATCTGCATCACACCGCGTGATTGCACCATCTGCATCACACCGTCTGCATCGGGCCATCTGCATCAGACCATCTGCATCACACCGCTTGCTTGCACCATCTGCATTGCACCATCTGCATCACACCGCGTGCTCACAGAGTCTGCGTTGCACCATCTGCATCGCACCGTCTGCATCGCACCACGTGCTCCCACCATCTGCATCGCACCATCTGCGTCACACCATCTGCATCGCACCATCTGCGTCGCATGTCTGCATCACACCGTCTGCATCGCACCATCTGCATCGCACCATCTGCATCACACCGCGTGTTCACACCGTCTGCATCACACCATCTGCATCGCACCATCTGCATCACACCGCGTGCTTGCACCATCTGCATCGCACCGTGTGCTCGCACCATCTGCATCGGACCATCTGCATCAGACCATCTGCATCACACCGCTTGCTTGCACCATCTGCATTGCACCATCTGCATCACACCGCGTGCTCACAGAGTCTGCGTTGCACCGTCTGCATCGCACCGTCTGCATCGCACCACGTGCTCCCACCATCTGCATCTCACCATCTGCGTCACACCATCTGCATCGCACCATCTGCGTCGCATGTCTGCATCGCACCGTCTGCGTCGCACATCTGCATCACACCGCGTGCTCGCACCATCTACATCACACCGTCTGCATCGCACCATCTGCATCGCACCATCTGCATCACACCGCGTGTTCACACCGTCTGCATCACACCATCTGCATCGCACCATCTGCATCACACCGCGTGCTTGCACCATCTGCATCGCACCGTGTGCTCGCACCATCTGCATCGGACCATCTGCATCAGACCATCTGCATCACACCGCTTGCTTGCACCATCTGCATTGCACCATCTGCATCACACCGCGTGCTCACAGAGTCTGCGTTGCACCGTCTGCATCGCACCGTCTGCATCGCACCACGTGCTCCCACCATCTGCATCTCACCATCTGCGTCACACCATCTGCATCGCACCATCTGCGTCGCACGTCTGCATCGCACCATCTGCGTCGCACATCTGCATCACACCGCGTGCTCGCACCATCTACATCACACCGTCTGCATCGCACCATCTGCATCACACCGGGTGCTCACACTGTGTGCTCACACCATCTGCATCACACCATCTGCATCGCACCATCTGCATCACACCGCGTGTTCACACCGTCTGCCTCGCACCATCTGCATCGCACCATCTGCATCACACCGCGTGCTTGCACCATCTGCATCACACCGTCTGCATCGGGCCATCTGCATCACACCGCGTGTTCACACTGTCTGCATCACACCATCTGCACCACACCATCTGCATCGCACCGCATGTTCACACCATCTGCATCGCACCATCTGCATTGTACCATCTGCATCACACCATCTGCATCACACCACGTACTTGCACCATCTGCGTCACACCATCTGCATCGGACCATCTGCATCACATAGCGTGTTCACACTGTCTGCATCGCACCATCTGTACCACACCATCTGCATCGCACCACGTGTTCACACCATCTGCATCGCACCATCTGCATCACACATCTGCATCACACCGTGTACTTGCACCATCTGCGTCACACCGTCTGCATCGGACCATCTGCATCACACTGCGTGTTCACACTGTCTGCATCGCACCATCTGCATCGCACCGTCTGCATCGCACCATGTGCGTCACACAGTCTGCGTTGCACCATCTGCGTCGCACAAATCGCTTTGAGCTGAAACACACCAGCTGAGAGGGAAATCCATGCTGATGATCTCGGACAGCGAATCAGGTGGTTTTGTTTTAAGCCCCTTTCACACCGGGCCAACGTAGAGTTGCGTAACACGGTGTACCGACTATGGCGAGCTTATGCAGCCCTACAATATGCTGAGGGACACAGGGGGACATTTGGCATAGAGCACTGGACGCAGTGCCGAATGTCCCCAAATCTATGCAACAGCCCGCTACTGTATGAAAATTCAGTAAGGTATGTCTTCTATAATATATTCCAATTTGTAACACTGCTGCTTTACACCAAGCCTCCGAAACTGTACGCAACCCTATGCCAGTCTGGTGAAAAATCCTTTTAGGTTATTTTAATTAGTACATACCTGCATTGTTAGATTTTATTTATCCCGCTGGATTCTGCTGAACTTTGCTGGCAGTGAAGCTTCAAAACCACAGAAGAAGAAGAGGTGGGTCACAGGTCCCCCCTGTGCGCAACTTGCACAGCTGTTCCTGCATATTAGATACGCAGCACAATGCAACTCTATGCAGACCCGGTGTGAAAGGGGCTTTTGGCAGCAGGACGGGGATCTGCATGACAGTTCAGTTCCTCACTTTGTCCTACACACACACACACACACACACGCACATGCAGATAAAAGC
This sequence comes from Thalassophryne amazonica, assembly GCF_902500255.1. NCBI lineage: Eukaryota > Metazoa > Chordata > Actinopteri > Batrachoidiformes > Batrachoididae > Thalassophryne > Thalassophryne amazonica. The sequence continues at coordinate 3,724,053 of NC_047121.1, forward strand.
AGTTACTCGGACACCGTGCCAGGATTCAGCCAATCAGGAGTGATGAATTAGAATCAAAGACTCTGGTGTGACCAAAGGGTGCGAGTTCGAGGAGAGACGCCGTCAGCCTCGTGTTTTACACAGCAAACATACGAGGTCTATTAGAAAAGTATCCGACCTTATTATTTTTTTCAAAAACCATATGGATTTGAATCACGTGTGATTACATCAGACATGCTTGAAACCCTCGTGGGCATGCGAGAGTTTTTTCACGCCTGTCGGTTACGTCATTCGCCTGTGGGCAGTCTTTGAGTGAGGAGTCGCCCACCCTCTCGTTGATTTTTTTCATTGTTTAGGAATGGCTCAGAGACTGCAGCTTTGTTTGATCAAAATTTTTTCAAAACTGTAAGGCACAGCTGAGTGGACACCATTCGATAAATTCAGCTGGTTTTCGGTAAAAATTTTAACGGCTGATGAGAGATTTTGGTCTGGTAGTGTCGCCGTAAGGACGGCCCACGGCGCCTGACGGCGATCTGCGCTTTGAGGCAGCAGCGTCTCGCCGTTTCAAGTTGAAAACTTCCACATTTCAGGCTCTGTTGACCCAGTAAGTCGTCAGAGAACAGAGAACTTTCAGAAGAAGTCGGCATGAGGAGTTTATTCGGAACATTCCATTGTTAACGGACATTTTGTAATGAAAGAACGTGCGGGCAGAGTCGCATGTCGGGGCCGGACCCGACCGCTGGGGGTCGCGACAGGAAAAACACCTCCGTTGGAAATCTTAACGGGCAAGTTGGAACATGCCCAAGCTGTTAAACAATTTCTCAGTTACTCACTTGTTGAAAGCCATCAAAAGCCGCCTGAATTTTACAAATGTTTTCAACACGGAGGTGTTTTCCTGTTGCGGCGCACACAGATTCGCCGAGTCGTCACGGAAATAACTCGGCGAATTTGCGCGCACGTCTTTCATTACAAAATGTCCTTAAACAGTGGAATGTCCGCATAAAGTCCTCATGGCCGGCCTCTTCTGAATCTTCTCTGTTCTCTCACGACGTCCTGGGTGAATTAAGCCTTAAATTAGGATGTTTTCAGCTCGAAACAGGCCGACGACGGCGCCTGGAAACGCTGCACTACATCCCGCTCTGTGGGAAGTCCTTACAGCGACAGAGACACCCCATAATCTCTCATCAGCCGTTAAACTTTTCACCGAAAACCATCTTAATTTCTCCAATAGTGTCCACTCGGATATTCCTCACAGGTCCAGAAAAAATGTTGATAAAGCAACGCACACCGTCCACAGCGGCTATTCAGACAAAGAGATTCCGACGGGCGGGGTGGAGCACTCCTCATTCAAGGCCTGCCCACAGGTGAATGACGTCACCGACACGCGTGAAAATACTCACGCATGCGCACGAGGGTTCAAGCATGTCTGACGTAAAAACATATGAATCAAATCCATTTATTTTTTGAAAAAAATAAAAAGGACCGATTTTTTCATCACAGACCTCGTATTGTCCTGTTTTTTTTTTTTCATTGAAACAGTGAATCACTTTCTTACACAAGTGCTTCATTTAGTGTTTTTGGCACTTCAGAACAGTCCCAGGTGTTTCAGCAGTCGTTACATTTAGTATTTCCAACAACTGAATACAATTAATGACTTTATGAAGCTGTTGATCAGTTTAACCTTTCAGCTGTTGAAACATTGCGTCCTTGTTAAAGTCGACCTGCATTGAAATAAATGTGGTCAGATCTCAGAAAGAAATAGCTGATATGTATTTATAAGACCCTTATGAATGCAGTAAAGTAAATCTGTAAGCCCAAATTTGTAATTCAGTGGAGAAATCTTTGTTTAAAAATGACAAATTTTCAGCTAAAATTTGGCCCTCCTCGAAAACTGTTTGTACATCCGTGACATTGCCGTGACGTGAGGCAGAAGACGGAGCGCTCGCACCTTCAGTCCGATCCCTCATTGAAATTGATTTTATCTGTTAGTAATGTTACTGTTATACACATCCTGGTTTCAACATCCAAAACTAAGCTGCAATGAATGCGAGATACAGCTCTGCATGCTCAGATCAGCAGCGACATCGACAGCGGGTGACGTTCTTCCACGACCCTTACTGCGCCAGCCCACTCGCTAGCGTAGCATGCGAGTGGGTCGTCGCCTGCCCCGTGAGAAAATATTGTCTTGCATGGAGTGCCTCCATCCGTTCACTCATAATGCAGCTGCACTGATCATACAGATCATACTTAGATTTCAAAAAGTCCCGAAAATATCATTTTTATGCAGTCCACAAACAGTCAGTCTTAGGGTCCTGTCCCACTGGCGTTTAGGAGGATTTGTGGATGGAATGCACACAAAAGTGGCCCACATCCGCCAAACAACCGCAATATCCATGTAACATTCCTGTATGCGTCAGCCGAGATCCGAACACGTCCGTGATCATTCGCAGAGGCACGCATGTCCGCATCAGGATTTTTGAGCGGCTCAAAAATCCTGATGCGAATGAGATCCACATCACTTCCTGAACACATACTGAAGACATACGCAGGACATACACAACCAACACGCCGCATATCTGCTGTCATCCGCTGATATCCGCAACCGGTGGACCGGGATAGCGTGCAAAACAGATATAACGTGTGCCCAGCACGGCCACATCACGGTCGCAAATGGTATGTCGCGCATGCAGACAGAGTGGGCACGGATGAGGCAAGTGTATCACGGCCACTGTGCCCCTCATGGGGGCGCCTCCGCGGTCGCCTTCGCTTCTGTTCCGTGTTATATCCGCTTTTCTTCCTCATGTATTCGCTGATCCACCCCGGGACATTTGTCATTTCTGCCCACCTTTGTTGCAGACGCTCAGCTTTTGTCTCCTCATTTCATGCGCAAATCCTCCTAAACGCCAGTGGGACAGGGCCCTTAGAGCAAGATAATATAAAATTCACCAATAATTGTTTTTTACGGGGAAATATGATCAAATATAGATCTAGTCTGAAGGCAAAACAATCATAAACAACCTCGAAATGGCGGGAGGCTAAAGACAGTAGATTTTCAATGAGACACCAGTCAATCAAATGGGCATATGAAAAAGTCCCCAACAATAATTTTCAAGCAAAAATAAAGAAATGTGTACTCACCAAACGTACCGCAAGACAATATGAAGTTTTAAAAAAAGTCGATACTTCTGTATAAGACAATAAAAAGGTGCTTTTGTAAGAGATGCAAACTGATGTAAATCTACAAATTACAGTTTACGCTGCTATATCTACCCCAGCGTGCGCAATGCATGCTGGGATAGGGTCTTTTCTCTTACACCTTGGCAATGTCCCAGATGTGATGACAGTTTTGCAGAGGGCCAAATTTTAGCTGTAAATTTGTCATTTTTTAAACAAATATTTCTCCGTTGAATGACAGATCTGTGCTTGCAGATTTACTTTACAACTTTCAGAAGGATCTTATGTGTAAATATAAGTCATTTTTTGGTCCAAAGGTCTGATTTATTTCAAAGCAGGTCTACTTTAAAGCAGTTGTTTTATTTTTTGTGTGTTGAACATTTTGAAGCAGTTAATGGTGCGCTAAAGCAGTTGGTTCACTGATTTAGATTTATATGATGATTTTGAATTAGTGGGTCATTTTCTTTAAAAAGTGCTTCTTTTAGTGTTTTTAGCATTTCAAAACAATTTTCAAAGCAATTGTAGCGTTTAGTGTTTCAAACAATTTAATACAGATAATGACGTTCTAAAGCAGCTGTTTAATTGAACTTTTCAACGGTTGAAACTCTGAGTCATTATTAATGCAGGTTTTGTTTGTTTGTTGTAGTGTTTTGAACATGTTGAAACATTTAATGACTTTTAAGCATTCTGTTCATCTATTTAGTTTGAGGTCCCTTTAGTGCACGAATACTGAGAAAATAAGCGGCTCATAACTTTTATTGCCCAAACCAAATGAAACTGTGAAGAAAACCACTGCGCAACCCAAAAATAATGGATCAGATAACATCAGTTTTACCTACAGCAAATCACGTAAATGCTGCTACAACACCAAATTTGGCATGATGAGGTCCCAAGATAGTACTTAACAAATCTGGTTGATTGGCCATTTGAAAATCCAAGCTAGTGGTCATTTTCCAAGATGAACACCAAAATGACCCACAGAAAAACATGACTTTTTGCATTGAAATGCTCCGATCACAATGAAATGAATCTATTTCAAAGCATCAGTCAAATCCAAGACCCTAAATTGACCCCAAAATATTTTTTCTCATAAAAATGTTGTTACTTATTTGAATTGTGTGATCTTGCTGTCAAATTGTTTTCAGACATGCCAGATTTAATTTTTCATGTTCCAGCAACAATATGACACTCTTAGTGGTATAAATTACCATTTGTCCAGGCTGACATAAAAATTGCAATGCAATATATTCAGTGGTGAACACCTTTTAAGAGGCTAACATGCGGTTTCAAGAGATGAACACTTCCAAATCTTGTGCTGGGTGGAAACCATTAATTAATAAACTTCACTATAACTTGGCACATAATAAAACATAATAAATTCCATAAATACCAAATAAAATATAACTAAATGGAATTTGACATCATTGTCATTTTAATCGGTCAAATAGGAGCATTTCTTTGCAAAAATTGATTTTCAGTAGGTCATTTTGTTGACCATCTTGGAAAATGGTCGCCATCTTGAATGTTGATGTGGCCACTTGACCAGATATGCTGAGTAACATCATGAGACTCACCATGACAAATGTACACCACCAAATGTATGACTTTTCCATCATCTGCTCCACTAAAAATATGATTTAATAAACACCACTACTGAGTTTAGCCTGTTAGCTTTGTTGGTTCGGGCTCAAAGAGAGGGGCGTGTTCAAGCTTTTTTCATCACTCATGCTCCACCCCTTTGTGCATTCATGCATTCATCATGGCATGGCCAAAATGAGCGCTGCCATCGCTGCCAACATGGCGACACACAGACATGGACTTCATACGGGACATTCCAGGTCTCCAGAGGGACCCTGTGAGTTATGTCACGCCCGATTTCTCTGCCATATATTCAGTCTATGATTGATTCATTGTTGCAGGTAATTAATTATAGACCAATGAACAGATGATTATGAAAAATATCTTCTATTTATGCTAACAGACACAACTAAATCCAACACATTGGGCCTCATGTATCAACATTGCGTACGGCAATATTTGAGCGTATATGGGGTGTACGCCAAAACGGCTGCGCTACTTGGCATTTATCAATGTGGTCGTTGGCGTACGGCGCGCTGAAAATATACACCAGGTCGAGAGGTGGCATAAATTATACACCAAAATGAACCAGCGCTGGAATCCACATAAAAATGAAGATGATCAACATGATAAACAGTGACATTATACAAATCAATGCATATGTTACATAAATAACACTTTGCTGATTATACTACATAATAATCAATACAAATTCCGCTTTTGCAGGATTGTTATGGAGCACGATCCGTGGCCACAGCGCTGACTGCAAAGACAGCGCTGCTCGCCTTTTTCTCCAGACTTCGAGCCTGGAGCCAGAACAGCACTGAGCTTAACTTCATGTGGTGTGATCGTTTTAGACAATGAAATTGATAATTACAACTGTAGTTCCGTCATTCCCTTAATTCGTCCGTGCTGCAGCCAGGTTTGTCTTCTCCATTCGTTTGTCACAATAAAATAAATAAAGACATACATTTAAAAATAAAGAAATCTGACAGATTAGGCGTGTCTTATTAATTGAGCGAGCAAATATCCACGTCAAGAATTATTGACATGTGAAAAGAGAATACAGTGGTCCCTCGCTATAACGCTGTTCACCTGTCGTGGCCTCGTCGTTTCACGGAGTTTTTAGTCCAATTTTGCATGCTTTTTTTTTTTTTTTTTTTACAGTGTTCTGTGTTCTGCATATCTGTTTATAAGAATCTTCTCACCCAGAAGAAAAAAGAGCACCAACAACTACTCTTAACTGTGTTTGTCACTCGGAAACAAACACCTGCAGCCAGGTGTGAGTGGAAAAAGGCGCGGCGTCAGGACACAGAGGCACGATCTGTGACATACTGGTCAGTCACTATTAATAATTTCTTATGTGTCCGACCTCGTACGTTGATCGTTAAAATTAAATTCGTTAGTTCTAAAAGTCATCATAATTATTTATAGGAAAACGTTCTATTTTTATTTCTCAAGCAAATGTTTGAGCCTGAAAACAGGTTGGTCTTATTTTTCTAATAAGGTTTGAACTTTGAGAGTGTTTACACACGAGAGAAAAGTGAGAAAATGTTCATGCCTGATTGAGAAAGTGTATAAAGTGTGTAGTGAGGGGTTTTACAGCTTTAAAACGCTATAATAATTGTAAAAAATAACGCTGAGTACGTCGCAGTTTCGCGTATTACGGGCTATTTTTTAGAACATAACTTCGCGATAAACGAGGGACCACTGTAACACTTTTTTGATTATACTACAAAACAATTGATACAACGGCTGTTTTTGACGCTCTATTGGCACGCGTCGTGATTGGTGGAGTTCTTTTTCTTTGCCGTCTTCCTGGCTTCCATGTCGTAAAATGAGGGTGTGTCTGAAGCGGAGTCTGAATATTTATGGGTGTGTTTATTATAATTACGATTGTTTTCACCTGCCGCATTTATCAAGGTCGCGTCAGGCATACGCCGGAAATGGGCAGGTGTGCACTGCTTGATACATGTCACAGCAACTTTGGTGTACTTCAAATTTACACCGTAAATTTATGCCACAAGTGTGCAAGTTTGATACATGAGGCCCATTGTAACTTTAATTGCAATTAACTGATTGATGGATTGACTGATTGTACGTGGGTGTGGTTAAAATGCAATCAGAAAGTGAACTTTGTGAAAAATACTAATAAATAGAAGATTAACTAGTTTATCACATACACTCAGTGGCCACTTTATTAGGTACATCTTGCTGGTACCGGGTTGGACCCTTTTTGCCTTCAGAATGGCCTTAATTCTTGGCAGCATAGATTCAACAAGGTGTTGGAAACGTTCCTCAGAGATGTTGGTCATTATTGACAAGATGACGTCACACAGTCTGTCCGTTCTCCTCTGACCTCAACAAGGCATTTTCATCCACACAGCTGCTGCTCACTGGATATCTTCTCTTTTTTTGGACCATTCTCTGTAAACCCTAGAGATGGTTGTTGGTGTAAATCCAAGCAGATCAGCAGTTTGTGAAATACTCAGAGCAGCCCGTCTGGCACCAACAACAATGCCACGTTCAAAGTCACTTAAATCCTCTTTCTTCCCCATTCTGATGCTCCGTTTGAATTTCAGCAAGTCGTCTTCATCACGTCTAGATGACTAAATGCACTGAGTTGCTGCCACTGATTAGCTCTTTGTGTTAACGAGCGGTTCAGCAGGTTAATGTGGCCAGTGAGTGTACGTGATAATTTGTTGAAACAAAAGAAATTAGACACATTACTGCAGTGAAGTGAGACATGGCTTCACCTGAAGTCTGTTTCATAGAGAAGATGTTGTGAAAGCGTTAAGCGGGACTGCAGGAGGCCACCGCTGTGTTTCACAGCCACAATCCACCACGGCACGGCAGCTTTTTGTTCACGCCATGAAATCCTTCCCGGAGACGCACAACCTCCATCAGTGTCTCACCCCGCCAGCTCCCCCCAGGCGCGAGGGGGCAGAGTGCCAATTCATGTCAGCCCAGAAATGTCACATCACTTCAAACACACACACACACTCACCTGCACGGCACAGCCGCACATTTGCCTCCCTACTCCTCAACACTAAGGGGGGTACGACTACAAGAACCGTGTGCATGCACGTGTGTGTGACTGTGCGTAGCAATATAGAGGAAAGTGTGTGTGATGAAGTGTGTAATGTGTGCGCACGTGGCAGCAGCACAGTGGCGGCCGGGGACGCCCCGAGGCCTGTGTGCCACAGCCAGAGGGCACGCAGAGGAAGGTGATTATCTCATAGCTGGCAACCATTCTCACTCGAATGAGACTAAAGTTACCCAGAATAACTGCAGACGGGAAAAGTCGAGTCGCCGAGACCGAACTCCAGCACCGGCTGCAGGCCTCTGGCTCGTCTTCACTGTGCACAGGTGTAAAACAAAAAAAGAAACCCATTTTAAGAGCACAGAACAGATGATGATGCGGGCACCCGCCCGTGTGCACAGTGTCACAACGGGAGGAGCACAGGAAGTGACCGTGAGCAAAGAAATGCTCCCTGCAGCCGTGTGGGGTTTCAAGAACACATGACCAGGTCCTGTTTGGCGTGCTGGAAACATTCCACAGTCACTGTGCTGCCTAAAGATGAAGAACAAGATCTCATAAATAAAATGACAGAATCCAGAGTTGGTCCGGCTCGTACGCTTGTCTGTCTCTCTGTTTGCACCAGTTAGTTGTGAGCAAGTGAAAATTCTAATTTGCAGTTTTTTCACAGCGGCTCAGAGGAGACGCCAAAGAATTTATTCTGTTTCTCCTGACTGATGTTTGCTTGATGAGCATCATAGGTAGATAGACAGTGTTTCACACACACACACACACACACACACACACACACACACACACACACACACACACACACACACACACACACATATACACACACACACACACACACACACACACACACACACACACACACACACACACACACACACACACACACGTATATAGTGTTATATATTTGTTATGTTAGATATTTTGCTTGCCTCTACTGGTGGTTGGCTCTCACTGCGGTATTGTATCACTTCCTGTTCCGGAGCACAGCGGTGTTTTTCTGTATCTGTTAGCTGTTTAATCTGTGCAGTTAGATTGATCTGGGTTAACTAGATAACGATTTGTTTCCCAGTGTAATCTTTACGTGCCTTAACTAAAGCACTCCCTCTGCTGAATCACCTCTAAATTATTTACACATTATTCACTTTGTGTGTTTTTAGGAATCCGCTAGCTTAGCACAGCTACTAGCTCTTAGCCGGTTTAGCATAGCGGCTTCTCCTGTCTCTCCCGCACTTTTCTGCTCTGGGTGTGAAATGTTTAGTTATTCCTCGGCCTCCTTTAGCAGTAATGGTACTTGTAATAAGTGTAGCTTATTTGTAGCTTTGGAGGACAGGCTGGGCGAATTGGAGACTCAGCTCCACACCGTGGAAAATTCTACAGCTAGCCAGGCCCCTGTAGTCGGTGCGGACCAAGGTAGCTTAGCCGCCGTTAGTTCCCTTCCAGCAGATCCCGAGCAGCCGGGAAAGCAGGCCGACTGGGTGACTGTGAGGAGGAAGCGTAATTCTAAACAGAAGCCCCGTGTACACCGCCAACCCGTTCACATTTCTAACCGTTTTCCCCACTCGACGACACACCCGCCGAGGATCAAACTCTGGTTATTGGCGACTCTGTTTTGAGAAATGTGAAGTTAGCGACACCAGCAACCATAGTCAATTGTCTTCCGGGGGCCAGAGCAGGCGACATTGAAGGAAATTTGAAACTGCTGGCTAAGGCTAAGCGTAAATTTGGTAAGATTGTAATTCACGTCGGCAGTAATGACACCCGGTTACGCCAATCGGAGGTCACTAAAATTAACATTGAATCGGTGTTTAACTTTGCAAAAACAATGTCGGACTCTGTAGTTTTCTCTGGGCCCCTCCCCAATCGCACCGGGAGTGACATGTTTAGCCGCATGTTCTCCTTGAATTGCTGGCTGTCTGAGTGGTGTCCAAAAAATGAGGTGGGCGTCATAGATAACTGGCAAAGCTTCTGGGGAAAACCTGGTCTTGTTAGGAGAGATGGCATCCATCCCACTTTGGATGGAGCAGCTCTCATTTCTAGAAATCTGGCCAATTTTCTTAAATCCTCCAAACCGTGACTATCCAGGGTTGGGACCAGGAAGCAGAGTTGTAGTTTTACACACCTCTCTGCAGCTTCTCTCCCCCTGCCATCCCCTCATTACCCCATCCCCGTAGAGACGGTGCCTACTCCCAGACCACCAACAACCAGTAACCAGTCAACACCCCCGAGTCACACTAACTGCCAGAATGCTCGTAGCACGGGCCGAGGCGGAGGATTAGCAGCAATCTTCCATTCCAACTTATTAATTAATCAAAACCCAGACAGAGCTTTAATTCATTTGAAAGCTTGTCTCTTAGTCTTGTCCATCCAAATTGGAAGTCCCAAAAACCAGTTTTATTTGTTATTATCTATCGTCCACCTGGTCGTTACTGTGAGTTTCTCTGTGAATTTTCAGACCTTTTGTCTGACTTAGTGCTTAGCTCAGATAATTATAGTGGGCGATTTTAACATCCACACAGATGCTGAGAATGACAGCCTCAACACTGCATTTAATCTATTATTAGACTCAATTGGCTTTGCTCAAAATGTAAATGAGTCCACCCACCATTTTAATCATACCTTAGATCTTGTTCTGACTTATGGTATGGAAATAGAAGACTTAACAGTATTCCCTGAAAACTCCCTTCTGTCTGATCATTTCTTAATAACATTTACATTTACTCTGATGGACTACCCAGCAGTGGGGAATAAGTTTCATTACACTAGAAGTCTTTCAGAAAGCGCTGTAACTAGGTTTAAGGATATGATTCCTTCTTTATGTTCTCTAATGCCATATACCAACACAGTGCAGAGTAGCTACCTAAACTCTGTAAGTGAGATAGAGTATCTCGTCAATAGTTTTACCTCCTCACTGAAGACAACTTTGGATGCTGTAGCTCCTCTGAAAAAGAGAGCTTTAAATCAGAAGTGCCTGACTCTGTGGTATAACTCACAAACTCGCAGCTTAAAGCAGATAACCCATAAGTTGGAGAGGAAATGGCGTCTCACTAATTTAGAAGATCTTCACTTAGCTTGGAAAAAGAGTCTGTTGCTCTATAAAAAAGCCCTCCGTAAAGCTAGGACATCTTACTACTCATCACTAATTGAAGAAAATAAGAACAACCCCAGGTTTCTTTTCAGCACTGTAGCCAGGGTGACAAAGAGTCAGAGCCCTTTTGATCCAAGTATTCCTTTAACTTTAACTAGTAATGACTTAATGACTTTCTTTGCTAATAAAATTTTAACTATTAGAGAAAAAATTACTCATAACCATCCCAAAGACGTATCGTTATCTTTGGCTGCCTTCAGTGATACCGGTATTTGGTTAGACTCTTTCTCTCCGATTGTTCTGTCTGAGTTATTTTCATTAGTTACTTCATCCAAACCATCAACATGTCTATTAGACCCCATTCCTACCAGGCTGCTCAAGGAAGCCCTACCATTATTTAATGCTTCGATCTTAAATATGATCAATCTATCTTTATTAGTTGGCTATGTACCACAGGCTTTTAAGGTGGCAGTAATTAAACCATTACTTAAAAAGCCATCACTTGACCCAGCTATCTTAGCTAACTATAGGCCAATCTCCAACCTTCCTTTTCTCTCAAAAATTCTTGAAAGGGTAGTTGTAAAACAGCTAACTGATCATCTGCAGAGGAATGGTCTATTTGAAGAGTTTCAGTCAGGTTTTAGAATTCATCATAGTGAAGGTTACAAATGATATTCTTATGGCCTCAGACATTGGACTCATCTCTGTGCTTGTCCTGTTAGACCTCAGTGCTGCTTTTGATACTGCTGACCATAAAATTTTATTACAGAGATTAGAGCATGCCATAGGTATTAAAGGCACTGCGCTGCAGTGGTTTGAACCATATTTATCTAATAGATTACAATTTGTTCATGTAAATGGGGAATCTTCTTCACAGACTAAGGTTAATTATGGAGTTCCACAAGGTTCTGTGCTAGGACCAATTTTATTCACTTTATACATGCTTCCCTTAGGCAGTATTATTAGACGGCATTGCTTAAATTTTCATTGTTACGCAGATGATACCCAGCTTTATCTATCCATGAAGCCAGAGGACACACATCAATTAGCTAAACTGCAGGATTGTCTTACAGACATAAAGACATGGATGACCTCTAATTTCCTGCTTTTAAACTCAGATAAAACTGAAGTTATTGTACTTGGCCCCACAAATCTTAGAAACATGGTGTCTAACCAGTTCCTTACTCTGGATGGCATTACCCTGACCTCTAGTAATACTGTGAGAAATCTTGGAGTCATTTTTGATTAGGATATGACATTCAATGCGCATATTAACAAATATGTAGGACTGCTTTTTTGCATTTACGCAATATCTCTAAAATTAGAAAGGTCTTGTCTCAGAGTGATGCTGAAAAACTAATTCATGCATTTATTTCCTCTAGGCTGGACTATTGTAATTCATTATTATCAGGTTGTCCTAAAAGTTCCCTGAAAAGCCTTCAGTTAATTCAAAATGCTGCAGCTAGAGTACTGACAGGGACTAGAAGGAGAGAGCATATCTCACCCATATTGGCCTCTCTTCATTGGCTTCCTGTTAATTCTAGAATAGAATTTAAAATTCTTCTTCTTACTTATAAGGTTTTGAATAATCAGGGTCCCATCTTATCTTAGGGACCTCATAGTACCATATCACCCCAATAGAGCGCTTCGCTCTCAGACTGCAGGCTTACTTGTAGTTCCTAGGGTTTGTAAGAGTAGAATGGGAGGCAGAGCCTTCAGCTTTCAGGCTCCTCTCCTGTGGAACCAGCTCCCAATTCAGATCAGGGAGACAGACACCCTCTCTACTTTAAGATTAGGCTTAAAACTTTCCTTTTTGCTAAAGCTTATAGTTAGGGCTGGATCAGGTGACCCTGAACCATCCCTTAGTTATGCTGCTATAGACGTAGACTGCTGGGGGGTTCCCACGATGCACTGTTTCTTTCTCTTTTTGCTCTGTATGCACCACTCTGCATTTAATCATTAGTGATAGATCTCTGCTCCCCTCCACAGCATGTCTTTTTCCTGGTTCTCTCCCTCAGCCCAACCAGTCCCAGCAGAAGACTGCTCCTCCCTGAGCCTGGTTCTGCTGGAGGTTTCTTCCTGTTAAAAGGGAGTTTTTCCTTCCCACTGTCGCCAAGTGCTTGCTCACAGTGGGTCGTTTTGACCGTTGGGGTTTTTTTACGTAATTATTGTATGGCCTTGCCTTACAATATAAAGCGCCTTGGGGCAACTGTTTGTTTGGCGCTATATAAATAAAATTGATTGATTGATTGATATTTGTTGTGGAACAGGTCAGTTTGATGTGATTCTGTTACTTTCCAGCTGTCATACTGCGGTCAACTGTTTTTCTTACATCTTCTGACAAATAAATATGGAAGCCCATTTGTGCCACTTGAAAAAATGTTTTTTTGATTAATTGCGAGATAGTATCTCACAATTCTGACTTATTATCTCACAATTCTGAGTTACTATCTTGCAATTCTGACCTATCATCTCACAATTCTGACTTATTATCTCGCAATTCTGACTTATTATCTCACAATTCTGACTTATTATCTCACAATTCTGACTTATTATCTCGCAATTCTATCTCGCAATTCTGAGTTACTATCTCACAATTCTGACTTATTATCTCACAATTCTGACTTATTATCTCACAATTCTGACTTATTATCTCACAATTCTGACCTATCATCTCACAATTCTGACTTATTATCTCGCAATTCTATCTCGCAATTCTGAGTTACTATCTCGCAATTCTGACTTATTATTTCACAATTCTGAGTTATTATCTTGCAATTCTGAGTTACTATCTCGCAATTCTGACTTATTATCTCACAATTCTGACTTATTATCTCACAATTCTGAGTTACTATCTTGCAATTCTGACTTATTATCTCACAATTCTGACTTATTATCTCACAATTCTGAGTTACTATCTTGCAATTCTGAGTTGCAATTCTGACTTATTATCTCACAATTCTGAGTTACTATCTTGCAATTCTGAGTTACTATCTCGCAATTCTGTCTTATTATCTCACAATTCTGAGTTACTATCTCGCAATTCTGACTTATTATCTCACAATTCTGAGTTACTATCTTGCAATTCTGAGTTACTATCTCGCAATTCTGACTTATAATCTCGCAATTCTGAGTTACTATCTTGCAATTCTGAGATACTTTACGTTACGAAATGCATTGCCCCCTACCCCACATGGATTTGATCATTGAAAGCTATTTTCGGCAGTGAATAAGTCAGAATTGTGAGATAATAAGTCAGAATTGCGAGATAGTAACTTAGAATTGTGAGATAATAAGTCAGAATTGTGAGATAGTAACTCAGAATTGCGAGATAGTAATCAAAATACCTTTTTTTCAAGTGGCACAAACGGGCTTCCATAAATAAAAGATACATAGAATTAAATTAAAACTACTAGTTGTCATGTAAATGAAGAATAGCACGTGGTTTTATTTTATTATTCTGATTGCATTTTAAATCATCATAAATATTTGGGGTTGCAGACATTCTGAGTTATTTGTTGCCTGTTAGGCATCTTTGGAGGATCTTTGGATGTTGCTGGAATGACGTTCTATCAAGTGAGCGGTTAGTTAGAGAGCTGAGGATGAGGAGGATCACTGGCACTGTGAGGCAGTGTCGGCTTTAATATTCTGGCCATCTGCTCTGTTTCTCTGTGTCTGATCCGACACACTGAGGACCTCGATGGCTGGAGAAGACCAAGGGGATGTCCACGTGTCTCCTGGCTGCAGCAGATAGATGGCTGTTTTAGAGATGTGGGAATGGACCGGTTGTCTGCCTGGCGGTTCTCTGGTGTTGTGGATGCGGTGAAGTGTAGCACCAGCACGTACTGAGACCTGACCTGAGAAATGACAGTAATCTAAAAGTACGTTTCCTGAAGTACCAGGAGTCTTCTTCAGGTTTTAGCTGCTGTACTGACTGAAACACTACAAACACACACACTTCTTCTTCTTCTCTCTCTGTCTCTTGGTGTGTGTTCCCGCCGTCGGCGCTGTGCCAGACCTGAGCTCCACTGTGCCCGGCCATGTTTGTCTTTGGATTTGGGAAGTGGCTTTCTTTGAGGACATGCAGCTCTTTTGGCAGGTGACGGGCACACACACCTGAACACGTGTTCATGCCCAGATGGAAGCTGGTGCCGTGGCAGCTGGCGTGGCGTCCCCTCAGGACAGTGGAGTCACCGGGGGGTGGGGGGGGCTTGGCGGTCCACGTCTTCCTCTGTCTGTCTTTTACCGAACCTCAGCTTGGTGGCAGCTGCAACTTGGTGGCCAGAAGAAAAAACAAAAGAAGCACCTTTAACACACACACACACACACACACACACACACACACACACACACACACACACACACACACTGAACAGTGAAACGACATTTCCCAATTTGCGTAAAGAAATGAGGTGGTTGACTTTGTCAAAAAATCTTCTGAAATCTTTCTTGCAGCTTTTCTGTCATGTTGGATTTTTGATGTGACAACAAAGAGCAGAAGGAGGAGACAATGAAATGATTTGAAAACACAAAACATGAGTAGAAGACAAATATTTGGGTCTCCAGGACCCCAATTTTTTTCCTTCTGAAAAATTGAAGTCAATCAACACAGAGATGTTTTCAAATCCACACTTCAGATCTACCTGCCGTCTTCCCCTCAGGTTTGATCCCTTTGACACGATGTTCTTCTGTTCTCTTTCTTTGACCCTGAATGATTTAATGCTATGTCCCTGTGTCTCTCTGTTCCTGTGTCTGTATGTTCCTGTGTCTGTCTGTCCCTGTGTCCCTCTGTCCCTATGTCCCTGTGTCTGTCTGTCCCTGTGTCCCTCTGTCCCTATGTCCCTGTGTCTGTCTGTTCCTGTGTCTGTCTGTTCCTGTGTCTCTCTGTTCCTGTGTCTGTCTGTCCCTATGTCCCTGTGTCTGTCTGTTCCTGTGTCTGTCTGTTCCTGTGTCTGTATGTTCCTGTGTCTGTCTGTTCCTGTGTCTGTCTGTCCCTGTGTCCCTCTGTCCCTATGTCCCTGTGTCTGTCTGTCCCTGTGTCCCTGTGTCCCTATGTCCCTGTGTCTGTCTGTTCCTGTGTCTGTATGTTCCTGTGTCTCTCTGTTCCTGTGTCTGTCTGTCCCTGTGTCCCTCTGTCCCTATGTTCCTGTGTCTGTATGTTCCTGTGTCTCTCTGTTCCTGTGTCTGTCTGTCCCTGTGTCCCTATGTCCCTGTGTCTGTCTGTTCCTGTGTCTCTCTGTTCCTGTGTCTGTATGTTCCTGTGTCCCTCTGTTCCTGTGTCTCTCTGTTCCTGTGTCTGTCTGTCCCTGTGTCCCTCTGTCCCTATGTCCCTGTGTCTCTCTGTTCCTGTGTCTGTATGTTCCTGTGTCTCTCTGTCCCTATGTCCCTCTGTCCCTATGTCCCTGTGTCTCTCTGTTCCTGTGTCTGTCTGTTCCTGTGTCCCTCTGTTCCTGTGTCCCTATGTACCTGTGTCTGTATGTTCCTGTGTCTGTCTGTTCCTGTGTCCCTCTGTTCCTGTGTCCCTATGTCCCTCTGTCCCTATGCTCCTGTGTCTGTCTGTTCCTGTCCCTGTCTGTCCCTGTGTCCCTCTGTCCCTATGTTCCTGTGTCTGTCTGTCCCTGTGTCCCTCTGTCCCTATGTTCCTTTGTCTGTCTGTTCCTGTGTCTATATGTTCCTGTGTCTCTCTGTTCCTGTGTCTGTCTGTTCCTGTGTCCCTTTGTTCCTGTGTCTGTCTGTTCCTGTGTCTGTCTGTCCCTGTGTCCCTATGTCCCTGTGTCTCTCTGTTCCTGTGTCTGTATGTTCCTGTGTCTCTCTGTTCCTGTGTCTGTCTGTCCCTGTGTCCCTCTGTCCCTATGTCCCTGTGTCTCTCTGTTCCTGTGTCTGTCTGTTCCTGTGTCTGTCTGTCCCTGTGTCCCTCTGTCCCTATGTCCCTGTGTCTCTCTGTTCCTGTGTCTGTATGTTCCTGTGTCCCTCTGTTCCTGTGTCTCTCTGTTCCTGTGTCTGTCTGTCCCTGTGTCCCTCTGTCCCTATGTTCCTGTGTCCCTCTGTTCCTGTGTCTGTATGTTCCTGTGTCTGTCTGTTCCTGTGTCCCTCTGTTCCTGTGTCCCTATGTCCCTGTGTCTGTCTGTTCCTGTGTCTGTATGTTCCTGTGTCTCTCTGTTCCTGTGTCTGTCTGTCCCTGTGTCCCTATGTCCCTGTGTCTCTCTGTTCCTGTGTCTGTATGTTCCTGTGTCCCTCTGTTCCTGTGTCTGTCTGTCCCCGTGTCCCTCTGTCCCTATGTCCCTGTGTCTCTCTGTTCCTGTGTCTGTATGTTCCTGTGTCTGTCTGTTCCTGTGTCTCTCTGTCCCTATGTTCCTCTGTCCCTGTGTCTGTCTGTTCCTGTGTCTGTCTGTTCCTGTGTCCCTCTGTTCCTGTGTCTGTATGTTCCTGTGTCCCTCTGTTCCTGTGTCCCTATGTACCTGTGTCTGTATGTTCCTGTGTCTGTCTGTTCCTGTGTCCCTCTGTTCCTGTGTCCCTATGTCCCTCTGTCCCTATGCTCCTGTGTCTGTCTGTTCCTGTCCCTGTCTGTCCCTGTGTCCCTCTGTCCCTATGTTCCTGTGTCTGTCTGTCCCTGTGTCCCTCTGTCCCTATGTTCCTGTGTCTGTCTGTTCCTGTGTCTATATGTTCCTGTGTCTCTCTGTTCCTGTGTCTGTCTGTTCCTGTGTCCCTCTGTTCCTGTGTCTGTCTGTTCCTGTGTCTGTCTGTCCCTGTGTCCCTATGTCCCTGTGTCTCTCTGTTCCTGTGTCTGTATGTTCCTGTGTCTCTCTGTTCCTGTGTCTGTCTGTCCCTGTGTCCCTCTGTCCCTGTGTCTCTCTGTTCCTGTGTCTGTCTGTTCCTGTGTCTGTCTGTCCCTGTGTCCCTCTGTCCCTATGTCCCTGTGTCTCTCTGTTCCTGTGTCTGTATGTTCCTGTGTCCCTCTGTTCCTGTGTCTCTCTGTTCCTGTGTCTGTCTGTCCCTGTGTCCCTCTGTCCCTATGTCCCTGTGTCTGTATGTTCCTGTGTCTGTCTGTTCCTGTGTCTCTCTGTCCCTATGTCCCTCTGTCCCTATGTCCCTGTGTCTGTCTGTTCCTGTGTCCCTCTGTTCCTGTGTCTGTATGTTCCTGTGTCTGTATGTTCCTGTGTCCCTCTGTTCCTGTGTCCCTATGTCCCTATGTCCCTGTGTCTGTCTGTTCCTGTGTCTGTATGTTCCTGTGTCTCTCTGTTCCTGTGTCTGTCTGTCCCTGTGTCCCTATGTCCCTGTGTCTCTCTGTTCCTGTGTCTGTATGTTCCTGTGTCCCTCTGTTCCTGTGTCTCTCTGTTCCTGTGTCTGTCTGTCCCCGTGTCCCTCTGTCCCTATGTTCCTCTGTCCCTGTGTCTGTCTGTTCCTGTGTCTGTCTGTTCCTGTGTCCCTCTGTTCCTGTGTCTGTATGTTCCTGTGTCTGTCTGTTCCTGTGTCCCTATGTCCCTCTGTCCCTATGTCCCTGTGTCTGTCTGTTCCTGTGTCCCTCTGTCCTTATGTCCCTCTGTCCCTATGTCCCTGTGTCTGTCTGTTCCTGTGTCTGTCATCCCTGTGTCCCCTATGTCCCTGTGTCTGTCTGTTCCTGTTCTGTATGTTCCTGTGTCCCTCTGTTTCCTGTGTCCCTATGTCCCTCTGTCCCATGTCCCTGTGTCCCCTCTGTTCCTGTGTCTGTATGTTCTGTGTCTGTCTGTTCCTGTGTCCCTCTGTCCCTATGTCCCTCTGTCCCTATGTTCCTGTGTCTGTCTGTTCCTGTGTCTGTATTTCCTGTGTCCCTCTGTCCCTATGTTCCTGTGTCTCTCTGTCCCTATGTCCCTCTGTCCCTATGTCCCTGTGTCTGTCTGTTCCTGTGTCTGTCTGTTCCTGTGTCCCTCTGTCCCTATGTCCCTCTGTCCCTATGTTCCTGTGTCCCTCTGTCCCTGTGTCTGTCTGTTCCTGTGTCCCTCTGTTCCTGTGTCTCTCTGTTCTTGTGTCCCTCTGTTCCTGTGTTTCTTTGTCCCTCTGTTCCTGTGTCTGTCTGTCCCTGTGTCCCTGTGTCCCTATGTCCCTGTGTCTGTCTGTTCCTGTGTCTGTATGTTCCTGTGTCTCTCTGTTCCTGTGTCTGTCTGTCCCTGTGTCCCTCTGTCCCTATGTTCCTGTGTCTGTATGTTCCTGTGTCTCTCTGTTCCTGTGTCTGTCTGTCCCTGTGTCCCTATGTCCCTGTGTCTGTCTGTTCCTGTGTCTCTCTGTTCCTGTGTCTGTATGTTCCTGTGTCCCTCTGTTCCTGTGTCTGTCTGTTCCTGTGTCTCTCTGTTCCTGTGTCTGTATGTTCCTGTGTCCCTCTGTTCCTGTGTCTCTCTGTTCTTGTGTCCCTCTGTTCCTGTGTTTCTTTGTCCCTCTGTTCCTGTGTCTGTCTGTCCCTGTGTCCCTGTGTCCCTATGTCCCTGTGTCTGTCTGTTCCTGTGTCTGTATGTTCCTGTGTCTCTCTGTTCCTGTGTCTGTCTGTCCCTGTGTCCCTCTGTCCCTATGTTCCTGTGTCTGTATGTTCCTGTGTCTCTCTGTTCCTGTGTCTGTCTGTCCCTGTGTCCCTATGTTCCTGTGTCTGTCTGTTCCTGTGTCTCTCTGTTCCTGTGTCTGTATGTTCCTGTGTCCCTCTGTTCCTGTGTCTCTCTGTTCCTGTTCTGTCTGTCCCTGTGTCCCTCTGTCCCTATGTCCCGTGTCTCTCTGTTCCTGTGTCTGTATGTTCCTGTGTCTCTCTGTCCCTATGTCCCTCTGTCCCTATGTCCCTGTGTCTCTCTGTTTCCTGTGTCTGTCTTTCCTGTGTCCCTCTGTTCCTGTGTCCCTATGACCTGTGTCTGTATGTTCCTGTGTCTGTCGTTCCTGTGTCCCTCTGTTCCTGTGTCCCTCTGTCCCTCTGTCCCTGTGTCTGTCTGCTCCTGTGTCTGTCTGTTCCTGTCCCTGTCTGTCCCTGTGTCCCTCTGTCCCTATGTTCCTGTGTCTGTCTGTCCCTGTGTCCCTCTGTCCCTATGTTCCTTTGTCTGTCTGTTCCTGTGTCTCTCTGTTCCTGTGTCTCTCTGTTCCTGTGTCTGTCTGTTCCTGTGTCCCTTTGTTCCTGTGTCTGTCTGTTCCTGTGTCTGTCTGTCCCTGTGTCCCTATGTCCCTGTGTCTCTCTGTTCCTGTGTCTGTATGTTCCGTGTCCTCTGTTCCTGTGTCTGTCTGTCCCTGTGTCCCTCTGTCCCTATGTCCCTGTGTCTCTCTGTTCCTGTGTCTGTCTGTTCCTGTGTCTGTCTGTCCCTGTGTCCCTCTGTCCCTATGTCCCTGTGTCTCTCTGTTCCTGTGTCTGTATGTTCCTGTGTCCCTCTGTTCCTGTGTCTCTCTGTTCCTGTGTCTGTCTGTCCCTGTGTCCCTCTGTCCCTATGTTCCTGTGTCCCTCTGTTCCTGTGTCTGTATGTTCCTGTGTCTGTCTGTTCCTGTGTCCCTCTGTTTCCTGTGTCCCTATGTCCCTGTGTCTGTCTGTTCCTGTGTCTGTATGTTCCTGTGTCTCTCTGTTCCTGTGTCTGTCTGTCCCTGTGTCCCTATGTCCCTGTGTCTCTCTGTTCCTGTGTCTGTATGTTCCTGTGTCCCTCTGTTCCTGTGTCTGTCTGTCCCTGTGTCCCTCTGTCCCTATGTCCCTGTGTCTCTGTGTTCCTGTGTCTGTATGTTCCGTGTCTGTCTGTTCCGTGTCTCTCTGTCCCTATGTTCCTCTGTCCCTGTGTCTGTCTGTTCCTGTGTCCCTCTGTTCCTGTGTCTGTATGTTCCTGTGTCCCTCTGTTCCTGTGTCCCTATGTCCTGTGTCTGTATGTTCCTGTGTCTGTCTGTTTCTGTGTCCCTCTGTTCCTGTGTCCCTATGTCCCTCTGTCCCTATGCTCCTGTGTCTGTCTGTTCCTGTCCCTGTCTGTCCCTGTGTCCCTGTGTCCCTCTGTCCCTATGTTCCTGTGTCTGTCTGTCCCTGTGTCCCTCTGTCCCTATGTTCCTGTGTCTGTCTGTTCCTGTGTCTATATGGTTCCCTGGTGTCTCTCTGTTCCTGTGTCTGTCTGTTCCTGTGTCCCTCTGTTCCTGTGTCTGTCTGTTCCTGTGTCTGTCTGTCCCTGTGTCCCTATGTCCCTGTGTCTCTGTTCCTGTGTCTGATATGTTCCTGTGTCTCTCTGTTCCTGTGTCGGTGCTGTTCCCTGTGTCCCTCTGTCCCTGGGTCTCTCTGGTCCTGTGTCTGTCTGTTCCTGTGTCCTGTCTGTTCCCTGTGTCCCGCTGTCCTGTGTCTGTATGTTTCTGGGTCTGTCTGTTCCTGTGTCTCTCTGTCCCTATGTCCCTCTGTCCCTATGTCCCTGTGTCTGTCTGTTCCTGTGTCCCTCTGTTCCTGTGTCTGTATGTTCCTGTGTCTGTCTGTTCCTGTGTCCCTCTGTTCCTGTGTCCCTATGTCCCCTATGTCCTGTGTCTGTCTGTCCTGTGTCTGTATGTTCCTGTGTCTCTCTGTTCCTGTGTCTGTCTGTCCCTGTGTCCCTATGTCCCTGTGTCTCTCTGTTCCTGTGTCTGTATGTTCCTGTGTCCCTCTGTTCCTGTGTCTCTCTGTTCCTGTGTCTGTCTGTCCCCGTGTCCCTCTGTCCCTATGTCCCTGTGTCTCTCTGTTCCTGTGTCTGTATGTTCCTGTGTCTGTCTGTTCCTGTGTCTCTCTGTCCCTATGTTCCTCTGTCCCTGTGTCTGTCTGTTCCTGTGTCTGTCTGTTCCTGTGTCCCTCTGTTCCTGTGTCTGTATGTTCCTGTGTCTGTCTGTTCCTGTGTCCCTATGTCCCTCTGTCCCTATGTCCCTGTGTCTGTCTGTTCCTGTGTCCCTCTGTCCTTATGTCCCTCTGTCCCTATGTCCCTGTGTCTGTCTGTTCCTGTGTCTGTCAGTCCCTGTGTCCCTATGTCCCTGTGTCTCTCTGTTCCTGTGTCTGTATGTTCCTGTGTCCCTCTGTTCCTGTGTCCCTATGTCCCTCTGTCCCTATGTCCCTGTGTCCCTCTGTTCCTGTGTCTGTATGTTCCTGTGTCTGTCTGTTCCTGTGTCCCTCTGTCCCTATGTCCCTCTGTCCCTATGTTCCTGTGTCTGTCTGTTCCTGTGTCTGTATGTTCCTGTGTCCCTCTGTTCCTGTGTCTCTCTGTCCCTATGTCCCTCTGTCCCTATGTCCCTGTGTCTGTCTGTTCCTGTGTCTGTCTGTTCCTGTGTCCCTCTGTCCCTATGTCCCTCTGTCCCTATGTTCCTGTGTCCCTCTGTCCCTGTGTCTGTCTGTTCCTGTGTCCCTCTGTTCCTGTGTCTCTCTGTTCTTGTGTTCCTCTGTTCCTGTGTTTCTTTGTCCCTCTGTTCCTGTGTCCTTCTGTTCCTGTGTCTGTCTGTTCCTGTGTCTGTCTGTTCCTGTGTCTCTTTCTCCCTAGGTCTCTTTGTCCCTCTGTTCCTGTGTCCCTCTGTTCCTGTATCTGTCTGTTCCTGTGTCTTTTTGTCTGTCTGTTCCTGTGTCCCTCTGTTCCTGTGTCTCTCTGTTCCTGTGTCTGTCTGTTCCTGTGTCTCTTTGTCCCTAGGTCTCTTTGTCTCTCTGTTCCTGTGTCCCTCTGTTCCTGTGTCCCTCTGTCCCTGTGTCCCTGTGTCTGTCTGTCCCTGTGTCCCTCTGTCCCTATGTCCCTGTGTCTCTCTGTTCCTGTGTCTGTATGTTCTTGTGTCCCTCTGTTCCTGTGTCTCTCTGTCCCTATGTCCCTGTGTCCCTCTGTTCCTGTGTCTGTCTGTTCCTGTGTCCCTCTGTCCCTATGTCCCTCTGTCCCTATGTTCCTGTGTCTTTCTGTTCCTGTGTCTGTATGTTCCTGTGTCCCTCTGTTCCTGTGTCTCTCTGGCCCTATGTCCCTCTGTCCCTATGTTCCTGTGTCTGTATGTTCCTGTGTCCCTCTGTTCCTGTGTCTCTCTGTTCCTGTGTCCCTCTGTTCCTGTGTCCCTCTGTCCCTATGTCCCTATGTCCCTGTGTCTGTCTGTTCCTGTGTCCCTCTGTCCCTATGTCCCTGTGTCTGTCTGTTCCTGTGTCTGTCTGTTCCTGTGCCTGTATGTTCCTGTGTCTGTCTGTTCCTGTGTCCCTCTGTTCCTGTGTCTCTCTGTTCCTGTGTCCTGCTGTTCCTGTGTCTGTCTGTTCCTGTGTCTCTTTGTCCCTCTGTTCCTGTGTCCGTCTGTTCCTGTGTCTGTCTGTTCCTGTGTCCCTCTGTTCCTGTGTCTGTATGTTCCTGTGTCTGTCTGTTCCTGTGTCCCTATGTCCCTCTGTCCCTATGTTCCTGTGTCTGTCTGTTCCTGTGTCCCTCTGTCCTTATGTCCCTCTGTCCCTATGTCCCTGTGTCTGTCTGTTCCTGTGTCTGTCAGTCCCTGTGTCCCTATGTCCCTGTGTCTCTCTGTTCCTGTGTCTGTATGTTCCTGTGTCCCTCTGTTCCTGTGTCTCTCTGTCCCTATGTCCCTCTGTCCCTATGTCCCTGTGTCCCTCTGTTCCTGTGTCTGTATGTTCCTGTGTCTGTCTGTTCCTGTGTCCCTCTGTCCCTATGTCCCTCTGTCCCTATGTTCCTGTGTCTGTCTGTTCCTGTGTCTGTATGTTCCTGTGTCCCTCTGTTCCTGTGTCTCTCTGTCCCTATGTCCCTCTGTCCCTATGTCCCTGTGTCTGTCTGTTCCTGTGTCTGTCTGTTCCTGTGTCCCTCTGTCCCTATGTCCCTCTGTCCCTATGTTCCTGTGTCCCTCTGTCCCTGTGTCTGTCTGTTCCTGTGTCCCTCTGTTCCTGTGTCTCTCTGTTCTTGTGTCCCTCTGTTCCTGTGTCTCTTTGTCCCTCTGTTCCTGTGTCCTTCTGTTCCTGTGTCTGTCTGTTCCTGTGTCTCTTTCTCCCTAGGTCTCTTTGTCCCTCTGTTCCTGTGTCCCTCTGTTCCTGTATCTGTCTGTTCCTGTGTCTCTTTGTCTGTCTGTTCCTGTGTCCCTCTGTCCCTATGTCCCTGTGTCTCTCTGTTCCTGTGTCTGTATGTTCTTGTGTCCCTCTGTTCCTGTGTCTCTCTGTCCCTATGTCCTGTGTCCCGCTGTTCCTGTGTCTGTATGTTCCGTGTCTGTCTGTTCCTGTGTCCCTCTGTCCCTATGTCCCTCTGTCCCTATGTTCCTGTGTCTTTCTGTTCCTTTGTCTGTATGTTCCTGTGTCTCTCTGTTCCTGTGTCCCTCTGTTCCTGTGTCCCTATGTCCCTGTGTCTGTCTGTTCCTGTGTCCCTCTGTCCCTATGTCCCTGTGTCTGTCTGTTCCTGTGTCTGTCTGTCCGTGCCTGTATGTCCTTGTGTCTGTCTGTCCTGTGTCCCTCTGTTCCTGTGTCTCTTTGTCCCTCTGTTCCTGTGTCTGTCTGTTCCTGTGTCCGTCTGTTCCTGTGTCCATCTGTTCCTGTGTCTGTCTGTTCCTGTGTCTCTTTGTCCCTCTGTTCCTGTGTCCTTCTGTTCCTGTGTCTGTCTGTTCCTGTGTCTGTCTGTTCCTGTGCCTGTATGTTCCTGTGTCTGTCTGTTCTTGTGTCCCTCTGTTCCTGTGTCCCTCTGTCCCTATGTCCCTCTGTCCCTGTGTCTGTCTGTTCCTGTGTCTCTCTGTTCCTGTGTCCCTCTGTTCCTCTGTTCCTGTGTCCTTCTGTTCCTGTGTCTGCCTGTTCCTGTGTCTGTCTGTTCCTGTGTCCTTCTGTTCCTGTGTCTGTCTGTTCCTGTGTCCATCTGTTCCTGTGTCTGTCTGTTCCTGTGTCTCTTTGTCTGTCTGTTCCTGTGTCTCTCTGTTCCTGTGTCTCTCTGTTCCTGTGTCCCTCTGTTCCTGTGTCCATCTGTTCCTGTGTCTGTCTGTTCCTGTGTCTCTTTGTCCCTCTGTTCCTGTGTCCCTCTGTTCCTGTATCTGTCTGTTCCTGTGTTTCTTTGTCTGTCTGTTCCTGTGTCTCTCTGTTCCTGTGTCCTTCTGTTCCTGTGTCTCTCTGTTCCTGTGTCTCTCTGTTCCTGTGTCCTTCTGTTCCTGTGTCTGTCTGTTCCTGTGTCCATCTGTTCCTGTGTCTGTCTGTTCCTGTGTCTCTTTGTCCCTCTGTTCCTGTGTCCCTCTGTTCCTGTATCTGTCTGTTCCTGTGTTTCTTTGTCTGTCTGTTCCTGTGTCTCTCTGTTCCTGTGTCTCTCTGTTCCTGTGTCCCTCTGTTCCTGTGTCTCTTTGTCCCTAGGTCTCTGTGTCTCTTTGTCCCTGTGTCTTCTGTATTGGACGTCTCACTGGACTTGGACTCATTATCACCGACATGGCAGTCAGACACTGTAAATCTCTAGCTACAGTCAGGTCCATAAGTATTTAGACAGTGACACAGTTGTGTTTTTTTTGCCTCAAATCCAACTCCAAATGAGGAAAAAGTTGGGCCACTATAAAAAATGCAAATGGCATAAATGTTTTAAAAAACACAATGTGCTTTTTGTTGTTTTGTTTATCTGCTTTTTTTTTTGCATTCTCTGTAGAATTTGCAGTTTTAATTCAAGTGGTTGAACAAAAATATTAATTTAAGAATCTGTATTTTAAGATAGGAATTATGGCCATTTGTGTACATCGTCCTCCTCTGACCAGCTGAATATAAGAATTATCTGTCATACAAATCATCACTTTTCCATCCAGTTTTCTTTGGACAAGTTATAGGATGGATACATGAACATTTCCAAGTCACAGAATGTGTCTTGGAATTTAATTGCATCACTCATTAAGGATTACAAACAGTATGGCACTGTAACCTTGACTGCGTAAGTGAGGGAAGCCACCCAGACACCATGAAGGTGTTATAGGCTCCTGTGGCTGTGGTTAGAGAAACTGGCTTATAGTACTGTACGGTAAATCTGTCTAGAGTAGGCACTTCTCAAACAATAAGTGACTTTACAAGAAACTGGAGACAGAATAACAGCAGGATGGAGCATCTCTGTGTCTCTGAATGTCCTCAGATGTCTGTCCAGGTCTCCGTGTGTGCTCAGAATGATTCCATATGATGCGTTTGTGCACACAGGACAGGGCGCACCGCTCGTGTGCTCGGCTGGCTCCACCTTCCAAATAACGGTGACCCTGTAATCAGAGGTTTTGGTTTCTTCAGCCTTCTGTAGGTACGTTTAAAACCGTCCCTGTGACATCGTGTGTCGTTATCGCTGAAAAGTCTCCCCTCACATCCTCACACTGTTTCACTTCTGCTGTGATCATATGCACAAGACAAAACCAAAAAAAAAAAATAAAACACGCCAATGTCTGATTTATGTCACGCTTGGGATCAGAAATCCCACGTAGATGTGAGCAGGAACAGATGGAACAAAGAGCAATTATCAAGATCGATATTGTGCTTTGTTGTTCTTCAGAGATGAAAGGAGCTGGAGGTTGAACTGTTTCATACAAATCAAAGGTTGCAACAATCAGCCATGATGGGATGGAGACCTGCAGGTCACCACGTCACCTCACAAACCCACAAACCTCACAATGCTGGATAATTAAGGTTAAATGTCCACGGTGCCCTGCGGCTGAAAAAACAAACTCTTTATGACACGCAGAGGCTTATGTTTTATATACGAGGTCTGTTAGAAAAGTATCCGACCTTTTTATTTTTTTCAAAAACCTGATGGATTTGAATCATGTGTGCTTGCATGAGCAAACCTTGAGCCTTCGTGCGCATGCGTGAATTTTTTCACACCTGTCGGTTGCATCATTTCCTTGTAAGCAGCCTTTGTGTGAGGACGGGTGGAGTCTCTCGTCGTTTTTTCTTTACAAGGAAAATGGTGGAACGACTGGAGCAGCGCGACTGCATCAAATTTTGCCAGAAACTGGGCGACAGCCAGGTGGAAACCATTTGGATTATTCAGACGGCTTTCGGTGACGATCCTCTGGGCATCACACAGATTAAGGAGCGATACAACCGGTTTAAAGACGTCTGCACAACGGTGGAGAGCGAGCCACGCTCCGGGCGGCATCAACATGCTGAAATAACCAGATCATTTCCAAAGTGAACGCTGTGGTGATGTGGGACCGTTGTGTGACTATCTGAGAAACTGCGGAAGAGGTGGACATCAGCACTTTTTCGGCACATTCCACTGTGACAGAAGATTTGGCCATGAAAAGAGTTGCAGCGAAATTCATCGGCACAAAGCTGATGGCGGAACAAAAGCACCTCCATGTTGAAGTCTCACAGGACATGTTGTGACATGCCCACCTCTTCCACAATTTCTTGGATAGTCACATGACTGAAAAGCCATCGAAAGCCGTCTGAATCTTCCGAATGGTGCAAGAGCTGGGCAAACGTTGGACCATCTTCAGTTCATGAAATATTCAGTTCATTAAAACACAAGGCACTTCACAGGGGTAAACTCTAACTGTAACAACCTGTGCAACATGTATTTCAGAAAAAACAATCTTTTCCACAACATGAAGCATTTATTTATTTCCTTTCAGCTGCCCCCCCAGTGGCTCAGGGTCACTGCAGGTCCTGCAGAGACCTGCTGTGGGATTTGACACAAGTTTGACACTGGATGCCTTTTCTGGCGTGACTCCAGTTCCACATGGAGAAACGTGCACAGCTCCTTGTGTTCCTAAGTGGTGTCCCAGCACATACAACATATTCTCATGACACCTTTCATTTGATATGTTACAAAACATTTAATGTTAAATTTTGTGCACATTCCTACAAATTCCCACACACACACTAGATGCACATTACCAGTGATGCCGGTAACGCGTTACTTAGTAACGCGTTACTCTAATCTGACCACTTTTTTTAGTAACGAGTAATCTAACGTTTTAATCTTTCCAAATCAGTAATCAGATTAAAGTTACTTCTCCATGTCACTGTGCGTTACTATTATTTTTCATTGTGGGTCGATAGCAGCATTAAACTTGGTCTGTGGGCAGGAGGTCGGGGTTCGACTGAACTGACCACTTTCAGTGAGCTGTGAGCTTTTCATCCGCGGTTTTTTGCAGCTGCTCGACTCGTCCTCACCTCTTAAAGCACGGTGATCAGCACACCTGCACTGAGCTTTACAAAGACATTTTTATACTTTTTTTCCTCCTTTATTTAGAATTCTGAGCTGAGCTGCTCCGTATCGTCTCGTTAAAACAGCTGATCCTCCGCGACGCGTCAACAACTAACACTATTTTCCACTCAAATGCACCTAAACTCTCTTTCTGAGGACCACATGATGTGAAAACGCAATAAAACTTTCTTACCTGTAAATCTGGTCATGTTTTCTGCATAAATAAATGTTATCCATTCTTTGTGCTCAAACGCCAAAGCAGGGGCGAATCCAGATGGAATGGGGGCGTGGGGCAAGGATGTGCCCCCCCCCCAACACCCCTAGATTAAAGGTCCAGTTTTGAAGCCTTTTTTTACTACAACTACTAATACTACTTAAAATAATATTAATTTCGACAAGTAAAATATTTAGAGAGAATTTAAATGTTAGAAAAATGCTAGAATGAATTTAATAGTTACATTTATAAACAATGTAGGTTCGAAATTGCAAGTTTTACTGTTACAGTGCTGTCAACAGTTAAATATGAGGTCAAGAAAGAGGTCTTTATTTTACTTTTTATAAAACAAGTATTTATTTTCATTGAAGTCAAGAAAGGGTGACTATAAAGTGAGTTTTGGCAAAACAGGTATCATTGTCATGTTGAGGTGGCAGAGGGTTGTTGTCGGCAGCTGGGGAAAGTAACTAAAAAAGTAACTAGTAATCTAACTTAGTTACTTTTACAATTGAGTAATCAGTAAAGTAACTAAGTTACTTTTTCAAGGAGTAATCAGTAATCAGTAATTGGATTACTTTTTCAAAGTAACTGTGGCAACACTGCACATTACACATTCAGAAATGTGCATTTGCATTTTGGTTAATATTTGGGTTCAAGTAGAAATGCTGAAGGCTCTGGGTGTGGAGGGATTGTCTTGGATGAAACGTCTCTTCAACATTGTGTTGCGATCTGGGACAGTTCCTAAGGAGTGACAAACTGGGGTGGTGGTCCCCATATTTAAAAAGGGGGACCAGAGAGTGTGTGCCAACTACAGGGGCATCAGACTACTCAGCCTCCCTAGTAAAGTCTACTCCAGGGTGCTGGAAAGGAGGGATCAGCCGACAGTCAAACCTCTGATTGAAGAGAAACAATGTGGGTTCTGTCATGGTCATGGAACAACCGTCCAGCTCTTTTCTCTCAGAAGGATCCTGGACATCCTGGGAGTATGACCACCCAGTCTACATGTGTTTTGTGAACTTGGAGAAAGTGTATGATCGGGTACCCCAGGAGATACTGTGGGAGGTGCTGTGGGAGTATGGAGTGAGGGGGTCCCTTCTCAGGACCATCCAGTCTCTCTACTCACAAAGCAAGAGCTGTGTTCGGGTGCTCGGCAGTAAGTCGGACTCATTTCCAGTGGAGGTTGGCCTCTGCCAGGGCTGCTCCTTCTCACCAATCCTGTTTGTGATGTTCATGGACAGGATATCAAGGTGTCGTCGGGGAGGAGGGTTTCCAGTTTGGTGGGCTCAGGGGGCATGGTTCTCAGCAGGAAACCAATAAACTGCTGAGACTGCTCAGGGGAGGTGATGGTCTAGTGGTTAAGGTGCTGGGCTTGAAAACAGAAGATCCTCAGTTCAAATCCCCGCCTGACTGGAAAATCACTAAGGGCCCTTGGGCAAGGTCTTTAATCCCCTATTGCTCCCGGTGTGTAGTTCATTCACCTTGACATAGGGGTGAATATGAGGCATCACTGTAAAGCGCTTTGAGCATCTGATGCAGATGGAAAAGCACTATATAAATGCATTCCATTTACTGCCTATTCCAGGTAGAGAATGAGGTCTTACCCCAAGTGAAGGAGTTCAAGTACCTCGGGGTCTTGTTCACGAGTGAGGGGACAATGGAGCGTGAGATTGGCCGGAGAATCTGTGCAGCAGGGGCGGTGTTGCATTCGGTCTGCCGTACTGTTGTGACGAAAAGGGAGCTGAGCCAAAAGGTGAAGCTCTCGATCTACTGGTCAATCTTCATTCCTACTATGGTCACGAGGGTTGGGTCATGACCGAAAGAACTGGATCGTGAGTACAAGCGGCTAATTGGGCATCCTCAGGAGGGTGGCTCGTGTCTCCCTCAGAGATAGGGTGAGAAGTTCGGAGTAGAGCCGCTGCTGATTCATGTTGAAAGGAGCCAGCTGAGGTGGTTCGGGCATCTGGTAAAGATGCCTCCTGGGTGTCTCCCTAGGGAGGTGCTCCAGGCACGTCCAGCTGGGAGGAGACCCCGGGGAAGACCCAGGACTAGGTGGAGAGATTACAGTGTATATCTCCACACTGGCCTGGGAACACCTCGGGATCCCTCAGGTGATCAATGTGACCTGGGAAAAGGAAGTCTGGGGTCACCTGCTGGAGCTGTTGCCCCCATGACCTGATCCTGGATAAGCAGTTGAAGATGAGTGAGTGAGTGTGATATTCAGATATTTTAGGGTGACCATATTTTAATCACCAAAAACCAGGACACTTGGCCCAACAATGCGATACTCAAATGATACTCGATGATAAAAAAAACAATGGAAAAACAGGACATGTCCTAGGAAAACAGGATGTTTGTCACCCTGAGATATGCTGTATTTGTTGGGGGGGGTGGGGGGGGTTAGGAAGCAAGTACCTTCTACTTGTACACAGAATGAAACTGAACTTTAAATGAAATGAAATCATTAATCAGTAAATTAAATTAAATTGAACACTCAAGGCAAAATACCAAACTTCACCTGAGTGCTTCATGACATCACCTTTGAGACCTTTGGTGGCTCCCCTCAGCTCACACTTTCATGTGTTGGTGCAGATCCATTGACTCACCTGGAGATGTTGTGAAAGTGTAGTAACACGGACCCACAACAGGGGGCGCAAATGAATGGTCAATAGATGAGCCAAAAATTAACAATTTAATGTTGTGAAGGAGCACAACGAACATACAGACAATCTCAGAATATGATTACAGTCAATCCACAAAGGTGACGTGTGGGCAGGCTCGAGGATAGAAGACGTCTGTCCTGAGAAGAGCCGGAACCACACGATTTCCGCCGCCACCGAACCTGGTGAATACTGGAGCCGCCAAGTCCCGAATTCCCAGGTGATCACCGTCCCCGACTGTCGGATCTGGTACTGCTGGTGAGAACAAAGACAGTCAAGTGTGGGTTTGTGTACACCCAGTAACAACAACGGTGGGAATGCCACCTCCACCTCTCACTCAATATGTTGCAGAGTACCGCAGTGATTCCTCAGGGGAAAAGAGTGCCGTCCTGCACTCACTCAGCCTCCACAGAAAGAGGGACCGGTATGCCTGCAAACACTCACAATGTACAGATTATAAATTAACACAAATGGCCGAGGATATTACCTCCAACGAAGTACGATATCTCGGCAACGAGGTGGAGATGACGTCTGGTCTTTATGGAGTGAGATGATGTTGAGTAGATGGGTGACAGCTGTCAAGAGGTAATGAGCGACAGCTGTCACCCCCGGCTGTGTCCGTGGCGGCAGCGCCCTCTCGTGCCTGAAGCCCGCACTTCAGGCAGGGCGCCCTCTGGTGGTGGGCCAGCAGTACCTCCTCTTCTGGCGGCCCACACAACAGGAGACTTCCCATGTGAATAGCAGAACATTGTTTTTGGTGTATTTTGCATCTTAAAGACAGTGACAGATGATCAGCTCATTGGTTTAATTCATGTTATGTTCAAACACACCTGTGAGTATTAATTTGGGGAACAACCCTGTGGTGTCTA
Source organism: Thalassophryne amazonica (assembly GCF_902500255.1). NCBI lineage: Eukaryota > Metazoa > Chordata > Actinopteri > Batrachoidiformes > Batrachoididae > Thalassophryne > Thalassophryne amazonica. The sequence continues at coordinate 3,755,730 of NC_047121.1, forward strand.
ATGATTTGTGGATGTTCATGCTGGATTTTAAGGTCGCAAATTTTACTGGCTCCACGTTCTTCCACAAATCATCAGACACCACAGGGTTGTTCCCATTCTAATCCAATTCCATCGCTTGTGAAGTGGAAATTCTGTGAGCAGACCCACAGATTTCTCCATCTCATCAGCTGCAATGAGTTAAATCCACGGTAAATCCATTAAACCCACACATTTCGGCATCGCTGTGGCGGCACTAGTTTCTGTCGGTCTCAGCTGACAGCGCCATTAGTGACACCTGCACAGCAACGTGGTCAGGGGGGCGGAGTTATACATCAAATGTGAAACGGCTGAATATTTTGCAGCCCTCTGCTCAATAATTTATGGTCTGAACTCTCACACGATTAACCAATCAGATTTGTGGAACAAATGTAATTTTATCAGAATGCAGCTGTTTGTGCCCCCTGTGCCCTGATTTGCGCTCAGACTCTGCCCCCGAAACAGGAAAGTGGAGTTGGACCTTCCCCAAACGCACACCCACTGTGGGCTTCAGACCAAAAGGGTTTTTTTTTTTTATCTTATGAGGTCACACTCATTTTGAACTAAAGCAAAAAATAATAATTCAGTGCAAACCTCAACAAGCAGATGAACCTGCTGGTGCACAAACAGGCTGCAGCTTCAAAACATGAAATTCAAAAGCAAAGTTACTGATGTTCATTCACTTGTGTTTCCATATTTTTGGTGACGTCACCATGACAACACATTTCAATCAACAGATGGCGCTATGTTTGCTGATTCAAACACAGTACAAATGATTCTTCGAGCTCTATTAATAGTTTCCAAGTTATTGCAAAAAAAGATTTTCAGACTATTCAATGACCTTGAATGACCTTCACCTTTGATCTTCCTATTAATTTCATCCTAAAATGTTATAACTTGCTATTCATACCTTCAACATGAATGAAATCAGCCAAAGAATCTCTGAGATATTTGTCTGGTCTCAGGCACACACACACACACACACACACACACACGTTTTGCAGGATCCTGCTGATTGGTTTGTCCACAATCCGACACCTGTCTACCCATTTTGCAGTCACCGTTTCTTTTCATGCTTCCTCACTGTTTTCATTTCTGAGTTTCCTTGTTGTTTCTGTTCACATGTTGATTTTGTCCATACGTAAAAAGAAGCCATTATTTCTCCCCCCAGGCAAGAGAAGACGATGGCCTCGGTGGGAAATTACCACAGCACAGCTTTACTCAGGACACGGCCAGGCTTGTCTTCAAGACAAACAGCGATGTGCTTGTAAGGACCAGAACATTTAACACCCGATAGATGGCTCAATGCACAAGCATGTTATGATGTTGTTCTTTGTTAAAAGCGTGTAATTTTCCAGTCACTTCTTTCTCATGTGCAGCTGGAAGAATTCATTCATATTTGGCCCTTAAGAGCAGATGCCAGACATCAGATGCTGGTCAGGCCAAAAACTAAAGTGAAAGTCGTAGCTAAGTGGCAGCTTTTTAGCTTCTTCTTTTTTTCTTTCTTTCTTAAGCATTGATGGTTTTTTTTTTCATGCATCTTCATTTATTGTCATTTCCATTGTGCGTCCATATACAGAGGTTCTTGGTGCCAAACAGACCTGCAAATAATTATGTTCACTAGCAGTTAATCTGTCCGCTATCTTTCAGGATTAGTCTGTAAAAATAAAAATTGATGTAAAAATGCCAAAGTTTCTCTGAGCATCAGCTGATTTCAAGTGCCATTTTTTGTTTTTTTCTCCAAACATTCCAACATTAAAAATTTCATTGACACTGACACGGAGCAGAGAAATGTAAAGGCTAAAAACAGGAAGGCATTTCCCCTGATGGATCACTGACTGATTATTAAATGAAACGTATCAGAGGCGTGACTTTGTATTATAAATGATAAATCCGTGCCGTGAACACTGAGTGACCACACATAGTCAAGGAAGGTGTTTTTGTTTTGTTTGTTGTTTTCTGGATGACTTCATAATATGTTTTTGTTTTGTGGTTTCATCATGAAGTTACAGAAACGTATTGCATTCACAGGATTAAAAAAAAATTAGACCACTGATCTTGTAATTACGAGAAAAGATCAGGTGTCTAAATTGTTTTTATATATATATATATACTTCCATACTTTGATCTTTTCTCATAATATGAAATCTTGATCTCACAATTATGAGATCAGAATGAATGAATGAATGCAATACGCTTCCGTATGAAGTATCAGTAAATATTTTACTGATCAATATGATCAAATCTCTAGGCACACTGATAGTGGAGATGCAGGTTTACACAAAAAAATGTATTGCATACCCCCCCCCCCCCTCCAAACACCCTTGAAATTTAACATTTTCTTCAAAATCTTTTCCCAAGTGCTTTTTTTAACAGAGGAATTTTCAGTACAGCATTTCTAAACATCCTCATTTTGTTTTGGATGCTCATATTATTTTACTTTGCACACAGAAACAATATTATCTATAAAGCAAGAAGCGTCTGTGTGAGTGTGTGTATGTGGCTCGTATATCTCTCCGACTGTTTGTCAGATCGGCCTCAGGTTTCAGATATGGCTGGCACACACATGGCACAATGATGTGCATCCTTTATTATGAAAATTCTGGGAATTAATTTTCAAAACCTTCTTTATTGAAACCTTTATTTTGATTAACATTGTAACATTTGTACTTTCATGATGGAGTGGCTCACTGATGTTACTGGTAGCAAAGTTAAACAACATCAGATAGTTCATGTTGCTCGCACATTTCACAATAAAATGTTTAATGCGAAGACCAAAGTCCAGGTCAGAAGACCATCAATTCTGTAGGACGCTGAGAAATTTGCCAGAGAAGAACGGGCTGGGATTCCTCAGGAGACGTGTCTGAGACTTGTTCAAAGCTACAACAAATGAATGATCCAGCAAAAAGGGCACATGACAGACTATTAGCATCAGGAGGCTAATAATTTTGAGGCTGTTAAACATCCAAAATAAGAAATTCTGTGTTGAAAATTTCTTGCTTTGTTAAAAAGCACTTGGGAAATTTTTGAAGGAAATGTTAACTTTCATGGGGGGGCTAATAATTTTGTCCTCATCTGTATTGTGGTAAACATGTTCTGGGGTACATTGTGCTAGATTTAGACCTTGATCTTTGACCTTTGGTCTGTTCCAAAAGTTAATCATCTGAGACACTCACCCAAGTAACAATTTCACCAACTTTATTGAAAATCTGTCCAGTTGTTATTTATTTTCACACACACACACACACACACACACACACACACACACACACACACACACACACACACACACACACACACACACACACACATGACTGATTACAGGGTAATTATCAAAATATTTGCAGATACTTTATCTGTTCTTCCACTAATTGATTTGATTTATAAGTGAACCTTTATTTTTCATATTTCTTCCTTTCTAAATTTATTTTACATAATTATTGTATGGCTTTGCCTTACAATATAAAGCGCCTTGGGGCAACTGTTTGTTGTGATTTGGCGCTATATAAAAAAAAAATTGATTGATTGATTTCCTTTTTATCTCACTGTGTTTGTTGTTTACAGGATGATTTGAAACTTAATGGAATAATTTTCACCAATTTGAGTGGGTGTGAAGGTGAAGCAGCTGAGCACCTCTTTTCACTTCCTCCCTCTCTGTCCATCCACAGTCTCCGCAATTTCACATGATGTGGCCATTATAAATTATGACCCGCTTATTTCCTCACTAATCGTGGATTAACTGGACCAAACATCACGAAAATACTGATAGCTGTTGCAAACGCTAACAATAGTAGCATTCAAAATGACAACACACCATTCTTTCACTTGACACAATTATCATCTTAGATAATCTGTTCAGAGAATTAACCACAAGCCATGTTATAACAGATATGTGCTCAGAACAACAAAACAAAACAAACAAAAAATATCAACACATGAACTGTCACTCAAAGCAGCCACGCCCCTCATGTGTCAGGATAACGGAGCTTTAGTGAACATCAGTGTGAACATGACAATGATGTCTGAAAAACAATAAATATATGTTTAAATGATATGAGTGAACTCCCCCTCTAGCTGCCTACTTTATCGTGGTGGGGGAGTTTGCGTACCCGGATGATTCTAGGAGCTATGTTGTTGGGGGCTTTGTGCCCCTTGTAGGGTCTCCCAAGGCAAACAGGTCCTAGTTGACGGGTCAGACTAAGGGCAGTTCAGAACCTCCATGACCAGTAAAAAATCAAGGACCGAGACGTCGCCCAGTATGGCGGATCCGGGGCCCCATCCTGGAGCCAGGCCTGGGGTCGGGCCTTAGCCCATGGGGCCCGGCCGGGCACAGCCCGAAAGAGCAACATGGGCCCACCCTCCTGTGGGTTCATCACATGCAGAGGGGGCCATGGGGGTCGGGTGCAGAAAGGATTGGGTGGCGGTCGAGGGCAGGTGGCCCGGCGGCCCGGTCCATGCTCACAGCCCCTGGCTGTTGGGATGTGGAATGTCACCTCGCTGGGGGGGAAGAGCCTGAGCTTGTGCGGGAGGTTGAGAGATACTGACTCGAGATAGTCAGGCTCACCTCCACACACAGCTTGGGCTCTGGTGGGCTGGGCTGGGGTCGCATTGCTTATTGCTGCCCAGCTCAGTCGCCATGTGTTGGAGTTCACTCCAGTGAACGAGAGGGTCGCGTCCCTACGCCTTTGTGTCGGGAACAGGTCTCTCACTGTTGTCTCGGCCTACGGGCCGAGCAGCAGTGTAGAGTACCTAACCTTCCTGGAGTCCCTGGGAGGGGTACTAGATAGTGCGCCGACTGGGGACTGGTGTTCAGTTGTTGGACTTCTGTGCTAGTCACAGTTTGTCCATCATGAACACCATGTTCGAGCACAAGGGTGTCCTTAAGTGCACATGGCACCAGGACACCCTGAGCTGGAGGTCGATGATCGACTTTGTAGTCGTATCATCTGACCTTCGGCCACGTGTCTCGGACACTTGGGTGAAGAGAGTGGCAGAGCTGTCGACGATCACCACCTGGTGGTGAGTTGGATCCGCTGGGAGGGGAGGAAGCCGGTCAGACCTGCCAGGCCCAAACGTATCGTGAGGGTCTGCTGGGAATGACTGGTGGAACCCTATGTCAGTGAGGTTTTCAACTCCCACCTCCGGGAGAGCTTCTCCCAGATCCCGAGGGAGGTTGGAGACATGGAGTCCGAGTGGACCATGTTCTCCACCTCCATTGTCGATGTGGCCGCTCGTAGCTGTGGTCGCAAGGTCTCTGGTGCCTGTCGTGGCGGCAATCCCCAAACCCGGTGGTGGACGCCGGAAGTAAGGGATGCTGTCAAGCTGAAGGAGTCCTACTTATCTTTGTTGGTAGGTGGGACCCCGGAGGCAGCTGACAGGTACCGGCAGGCCAAGCGTGCCGCAGCCTGTGCAGTCGCAGAGGCAAAAACTCGGGTCTGGGAGGAGTTCGGGGAGGCCATGGAGGAGGACTATCGGTCGGCCTCGAAGAGATTCTGGCAATCCATCTGACGCCTCAGGGGGCGGAAGCAGCTCTCCACCAGCACTGTTTATGGTGCGGGTGGGGAGCTGTTGACCCTGACTGGGGATGTTGTTGGGCGGTGGAAGGAATACTACGAGGATCTCCTCAGTCCCATCATCATGTCTTCCGAAGAGGAAGCAGAGACTGGGGACTCAGAGGCGGACTCATCCATTACCCAGGCCGAAGTCACCGAGGTGGTTAGAAAGCTCCTCGGTGACAAGGCTCCTGGGGTGGATGAAATCCGTCCTGAGTACCGTAAGTCTCTGGATGTTGTGGGACTGTCTTGGCTGACACGCCTCTGCAACATCGCGTGGCGATTGGGGACAGTGCCTCTGGATTGACAGACCGGGGTGGTGGTCCCTCTGTTTAAGAAGGGGGACTGGAGGGTGTGTTCCAACTATAGGGGGATCACACTCCTCAGCCTCCCCGGTAAGGTCTATTCCAGAGTACTGGAGAGGAGAATTCGACTGATGGTCGAACCTCGGATTCAGGAGGAGCAGTGTGGTTTTCGTCCTGGTCGCAGCACACTGGATCAGCTCTACATGCTCCATTGGGTGCTCGAGGGTTCATGGGAGTTCGCCCAACCAGTCCACATGTGTTTTGTGGATCTGGAGAAGGCGTTCAACCGTGTCCCTCGGGGCACCCTGTGGGGAGTGCTCCGGGAGTACGGGTAAGTCAAACCTGTTTCCAGTGCATGTTGGCCTCCACCAGGGCTGCCCTCTGTCACCGGTTCTGTTCATTATTTTTATGGACAGAATTTCTAGGCGCAGCCAGGGTGTAGAGGGGGTCTGGTTTGGAACCACAGAATCTCGTCTCTGCTGTTTGCGGACGATGTGGTTCTGTTGGCTTCATCAAATCAGGACCTTCAGCATGCACTGGGGCGGTTTGCAGCCGAGTGTGAAGCGTCCGGAATGAAAATCAGCACCTCCAAATCCGAGGCCATGGTTCTCGACCGGAAAAAGGTGCTTTGCCCTCTTCAGGTCGGTGGAGTGTCCTTGCCTCAAGTGGAGGAGTTTAAGGAGGCCCCGGGGAAGACACAGGACACGCTGGAGGGACTACATCTCTCGCCTGGCTTGGGAATGCTTTGGGGTTCCCCCGGAGGAGCTGGGGGAGGTGTGTGTGGATCGGGAGGTCTGGGCGGCTTTGCTTAAGCTGCTGCCCCCGCGACCCGACTCCGGATAAAGCGGAAGAAAATGGATGGATGGATGGATGATACCAGTGAAGCAACACACAGCGGCAAAAAGCTCGCTCATGGTACAAGGAGTCCCAAACAGGAAATGCCAAATTTTGAGTCCACAGTGAAACAGGAAATGTGAAATGTTGAACACTTCCTGGCATGGGTGGAACTAGAGCGGAGGCCAGGGTTGCACTGGACTCCTCTGAAATCTGATTGGACACAGATGATTGACATGTCACAGCACCACACATCTGATTGAAAAGATCTGCATTTTCAAATCAGTGAGTCACATTGACTGCTAGGTTCCTCCTGTCCAGTAGTTGGTGTTGTGTACCACAAATAGTTAACCTTAGTAGAAGAAGAAAAATGTTTGCCTCAGATTTGAACTGAACACGTCATTTGAACCATGGACTAATAATGACAACAAAGTTATATTGGTGAGTAAACAACCTTATTTTATCTCAGAAATGAGGTCCAGGTTGTTAAAAGTGCCATTTCTCCATTAATTTGGGTTGTCATATATGTGTGTTTCTCCAGTGATTTTTAAATGAGCAGGCAGCTGTTGATTAACTAACCTCTTAATTTTTCTGTATGAAGTACTTAAATAACATCTTAATTTTTCTGTATGAAGTACTTAAATAACCTCTTAATTTTTCTGTTTGAAGTACTTAAATAACCTCTTAATTTTTCTGTATGAAGTACTTAAATAACCTCTTAATTTTTCTGTATGAAGTACTTAAATAACATCTTAATTTTTCTGTTTGAAGTACTTAAATAACCTCTTAATTTTTCTGTATGAAGTACTTAAATAACCTCTTAATTTTTCTGTTTGAAGTACTTAAATAACCTCTTAATTTTTCTGTATGAAGTACTTAAATAACCTCTTAATTTTTCTGTTTGAAGTACTTAAATAACATCTTAATTTTTCTGTTTGAAGTACTTAAATAACCTCTTAATTTTTCTGTATGAAGTACTTAAATAACATCTTAATTTTTCTGTTTGAAGTACTTAAATAACCTCTTAATTTTTCTGTATGAAGTACTTAAATAACATCTTAATTTTTCTGTATGAAGTACTTAAATAACATCTTAATTTTTCTGTTTGAAGTACTTAAATAACCTCTTAATTTTTCTGTATGAAGTACTTAAATAACCTCTTAATTTTTCTGTTTGAAGTACTTAAATAACATCTTAATTTTTCTGTTTGAAGTACTTAAATAACCTCTTAATTTTTCTGTATGAAGTACTTAAATAACCTCTTAATTTTTCTGTATGAAGTACTTAAATAACATCTTAATTTTTCTGTTTGAAGTACTTAACCTCTTAATTTTTCTGTATGAAGTACTTAAATAACCTCTTAATTTTTCTGTATGAAGTACTTAAATAACATCTTAATTTTTCTGTTTGAAGTACTTAAATAACCTCTTAATTTTTCTGTATGAAGTACTTAAATAACCTCTTAATTTTTCTGTATGAAGTACTTAAATAACATCTTAATTTTTCTGTTTGAAGTACTTAAATAACCTCTTAATTTTTCTGTATGAAGTACTTAAATAACATCTTAATTTTTCTGTATGAAGTACTTAAATAACCTCTTAATTTTTCTGTATGAAGTACTTAAATAACCTCTTAATTTTTCTGTATGAAGTACTTAAATAACCTCTTAATTGTTCTGTTTGAAGTACTTAAATAACCTCTTATTTTTTCTGTATGAAGTACTTAAATAACCTCTTAATTTTTCTGTATGAAGTACTTAAATAACATCTTAATTTTTCTGTTTGAAGTACTTAAATAACCTCTTAATTTTTCTGTATGAAGTACTTAAATAACATCTTAATTTTTCTGTTTGAAGTACTTAAATAACCTCTTAATTTTTCTGTATTAAGTACTTAAATAACATCTTAATTTGTCTGTATGAAGTACTTAAATAACATCTTAATTTTTCTGTTTGAAGTACTTAAATAACCTCTTAATTTTTCTGTATGAAGTACTTAAATAACCTCTTAATTTTTCTGTATGAAGTACTTAAATAACCTCTTAATTTTTCTGTTTGAAGTACTTAAATAACCTCTTAACTTTTCTGTATGAAGTACTTAAATAACATCTTAATTTTTCTGTTTGAAGTACTTAAATAACCTCTTAATTTTTCTGTATGAAGTACTTAAATAACCTCTTAATTTTTCTGTTTGAAGTACTTAAATAACCTCTTAATTTTTCTGTATGAAGTACTTAAATAACATCTTAATTTTTCTGTTTGAAGTACTTAAATAACCTCTTAATTTTTCTGTATGAAGTACTTAAATAACATCTTAATTTTTCTGTATGAAGTACTTAAATAACCTCTTAATTTTTCTGTTTGAAGTACTTAAATAACCTCTTAATTTTTCTGTATGAAGTACTTAAATAACCTCTTAATTTTTCTGTATGAAGTACTTAAATAACCTCTTAATTGTTCTGTTTGAAGTACTTAAATAACCTCTTAATTTTTCTGTATGAAGTACTTAAATAACCTCTTATTTTTTCTGTATGAAGTACTTAAATAACATCTTAATTTTTCTGTTTGAAGTACTTAAATAACCTCTTAATTTTTCTGTATGAAGTACTTAAATAACATCTTAATTTTTCTGTATGAAGTACTTAAATAACATCTTAATTTTTCTGTTTGAAGTACTTAAATAACCTCTTAATTTTTCTGTTTGAAGTACTTAAATAACCTCTTAATTTTTCTGTATGAAGTACTTAAATAACCTCTTAATTTTTCTGTATGAAGTACTTAATTAACCTCTTAATTTTTCTGTATGAAGTACTTAATTAACCTCTTAATTTTTCTGTTTGAAGTACTTAAATAACCTCTTAATTTTTCTGTATGAAGTACTTAAATAACCTCTTAATTTTTCTGTATGAAGTACTTAAATAACCTCTTAATTTTTCTGTTTGAAGTACTTAAATAACCTCTTAATTTTTCTGTATGAAGTACTTAATTAACCTCTTAATTTTTCTGTATGAAGTACTTAATTAACCTCTTAATTTTTCTGTTTGAAGTACTTAAATAACCTCTTAATTTTTCTGTATGAAGTACTTAAATAACCTCTTAATTTTTCTGTTTGAAGTACTTAAATAACCTCTTAATTTTTCTGTATGAAGTACTTAATTAACCTCTTAATTTTTCTGTATGAAGTACTTAATTAACCTCTTAATTTTTCTGTTTGAAGTACTTAAATAACCTCTTAATTTTTCTGTATGAAGTACTTAATTAACCTCTTAATTTTTCTGTTTGAAGTACTTAAATAACCATTTTTTTTTTCTCTCTGAGTGACACCGGGATGTTGCATTTCACTTAAAAATACACATGCCACAGAGTGTTTCTCAACTGTACTTAAAAGTATTGGAACACTTGCCATTTCACACATTTTAATTTGTTTATGCCATTTCAAATACAAATAAATAAATAAATCAAAAGTTATCTTCCTTAAACTCAATCAGAAAGCAAATGCCTACAACTTGATAGAAATTAATTAAAAATAGAATACCCAGCTTCCTGATGAAGTGGTGTAGAGGAGGAATTTCGTAAAAAGAAGACCTGAAAGTTCAGCTACAATTTTCCAGAAAGTACAGAAAGCATTTGCTCAAAAAAGTCTGATGGCCCTAAATGACACGGTGAGATGCTGAAGAGCTTCACTCGTTCATGTCTGCGAAATGTACATACATATTATCACACCATAGCCAGTATCTCTTTTTCACACAGTTTATTCTGTGACTAATATAATATGGTCACTGCATTTTTATGTTCTGCATTATGCATTCCAGCCAAAGCGTATTTATAATAATCATAATAATAATAATGAATACATTTTTACCTACAACATTGTTAATCAATGCGTCCTAATTTTACTCCTGTAATTCTGCACTTCTTTAGTCTCTTAATAATTAAAATTATGATGTTGAATGTCATATTTGTCACACGACTGTTTCAAAAAGGCGTGTTGTTGGCGTGTGTGTACATACCAGGAGGCCCATAGCAACGTTTTTTGCTGGTCCAGGGTGCTCCCAGCTTTAGCACCTCTCCACAGGCTTTTAGATGGTTCCCATCAGGGCTGGTAAAGAAATAGACTTTAAAAAAAAATACAACCTCGTGATTTTTTTTTTTATTAAATCAACCTTTATTGATTTAAATCAACTTTTTTTCTTTTTTTTTATTTATTTCACTCTGAGACTATACAAATAATATCATTAGTTAGAATCTTTATTGATGTGTTAAAACATAAAGGTGCACATACAACATGTATGAAGTTATTCCATGCTAAATGTAATGACTACAACTAACATGTCCTCCTTTCTGAATGGAGATTCTTGGTTTGGAAAATGTTATTGTTGAATATTTGAAAGTTTTTTAGTCCTATTTGGTACTTATTTAGTCATATGTAACTTTCAGGCTTCCTTCTGATCATAAGAAGCAGTGACAGACAAAAGCCTCCATTCATGCTTGACTGAGCTCGACCCTGCTGGAGATAATCCTCCAGTTAATCCACCTGTGATTTTAACAGGAAATGACTGACTTCAGATTCTCAGTCATCATTTGTCCAAGTCACCAGAATTATCATTTATTAATGGTACTGATTTCATATTTTGCTGATGTTTTAGGCCATGGGGCCCGGCCGGGCTCAGCCCGAAAGAGTGACGTGGGCCCGCCCTCCTGTGGGTTCACCACCTGCAGAGGGGGCCATGGGGGTCGGGTGCAGAGAGGATTGGGTGGCGGTCGAGGGCGGGTGGCCCGGCGGCCCGGTCCATGCTCACAGCCCCTGGCTGTTGGGACGTGGAATGTCACTCGCCAGGGGGGAAGGAGCCTGAGCTTGTGTGGGAGGTTGAGAGATACTGACTAGAGATAGTCGGGCTCACCTCCACGCACAGCTTCGGCTCTGGTACCCAACTCCTGGAGAGAGGCTGGACGCTTCATTTTTCTGGCGTTGCCCACGGGGAGAGGCGGAGAGCTGGGGTCGCATTGCTTATTGCTCCCCAGCTCAGTCGCCAAGTGTTGGAGATCACTCCGGTGAACGAGAGGGTCGCGTCCCTATGCCTTCGGGTCGGGGACAGGTCTCTCACCATTGTCTCGGCCTATGGGCCGAGCAGCAGTGCAGAGTACCCGACCTTCCTGGAGTCCCTGGGAGGGGTACTAGATAGCGCTCCGACTGGGGACTCCATTGTTCTCCTGGGGGATTTCAATGCCCACGTGGGCGGTGACAGTGAAACCTGGAGGGGGGTGATCGGGAAGCACGGCCTCCCCGATCTGAACCCGAGTGGTGTTCAGTTGTTGGATTTCTGTGCTAGTCACAGTTTGTCCATCACGAACACCATGTTCGAGCACAAGGGTGTCCATAAGTGCACGTGGCACCAGGACACCCTGAGCCGGAGGTCGATGATCGACTTTGTAGTCGTACCATCTGACCTTCGGCCACGTGTCTCGGACACTCGAGTGAAGAGAGGGGCAGAGCTGTCGACTGATCACCACCTGGTGGTGAGTTGGATCCGCTGGGAGGGTAGGAAGCCGGTCAGACCTGGCAGGCCCAAACGTATTGTGAGGATCTGCTGGGAATGACTGGCGGAACCCTCTGTCAGCGAGGTCTTCAACTCCCACCTCCGGGAGAGCTTCTCCCAGATCCTGGGAGAGGTTGGAGACATGGAGTCCGAGTGGACCATGTTCTCCACCTCCATTGTTGATGCGGCTGCTCGTAGCTGTGGTCGCAAGGTCTCTGGTGCCTGTCGCGGCGGTAATCCCCGAACCCGGTGGTGGACACCGGAAGTAAGGGATGCCATCAAGCTGAAGAAGGAGTCCTACTTATCTTTGTTGGTAGGTGGGACCCCAGAGGCAGCTGACAGGTACCGGCAGGCCAAGCGTGCCGCAGCCCGTGCGGTCGCAGAGGCAAAAACTCGGGTCTGGGAGGAGTTCGGGGAGGCTATGGAGGAGGACTATCGGTCGGCCTCGAAGAGATTCTGGCAAACCGTCCGATGCCTCAGGAGGCGGGAGCAGCTCTCCACCAGCACTGTTTATGGTGCGGGTGGGGAGCTGTTGACCCTGACTGGGGATGTTGTCGGGCGGTGGAAGGAGTACTTCGAGGATCTCCTCAATCCCATCGTCACGTCTTCCGAAGAGGAAGCAGAGACTGGGGACTCAGAGGCGGACTCATCCATTACCCAGGCCAAAGTCACCGAGGTGGTTAGAAAGCTCCTCGGTGGCAAGGCTCCTGGGGTGGATGAAATCCGTCCTGAGTACCTTAAGTCTCTGGATGTTGTGGGGCTGTCTTGGCTGACACGCCTCTGCAACATTGCGTGGCGATCGGGGACAGTGCCTCTGGATTGGCAGACCAGGGTGGTGGTCCCTCAGTTTAAGAAGGGGGACCGGAGGGTGTGTTCCAACTATAGGGGGGTCACACTCCTCAGCCTCCCCGGTAAGGTCTATTCCAGAGTAGTGGAGAGGAGAATTCGAACGATGGTCGACCCTCGGATTCAGGAGGAGTAGTATGGTTTTCGTCCTGGTCACGGCACACTGAACCAGCTCTACACACTCCATCGGGTGCTTGAGGGTTCATGGGAGTTCGCCCAACCAGTCCACATGTGTTTTGTGGATCTGGAGAAGGTGTTCGATCGTGTCCCTCAGGGCACCCTGTGGGGAGTGCTCCGGGAGTACGGGGTCCAGGGTCCTTTGCTAAGGGCTATCCGGTCCCTGTACGACTGTAGCAGGAGCTTGGTTCGCATTGCCGGTAGTAAGTCAAACCTGTTTCCAGTGCACGTTGGCCTCTGCCAGGGCTGCCCTTTGTCACCGGTTCTGTTCATTATTTTTATGGACAGAATTTCTAGGCGCAGCCAGGGTGTAGAGGGGGTCTGGTTTGGGAACCACAGAATCTCGTCTCTGCTGTTTGCGGACAATGTGGTTCTGTTGGCTTCGTCAAATCAGGACCTTCAGCGTGCACTGGGGCGGTTTGCAGCCAAGTGTGCAGCGTCCGGGATGAAAATCAGCACCTCCAAATCTGAGGCCATGGTTCTCAACCGGAAAAAGGTGCTTTGCCCTCTTCAGGTCGGTGGAGTGTCCTTGCCTCAAGTGGAGGAGTTTAAGTATCTCGGGGTCTTGTTCACGAGTGAGGGATGGATGGAGCGTGAGATCGATATACGGATCGGTGCAGCGTCTGCAGTGATGCGGTCGCTGTATCGCACCGTCGTGGTGAAGAGAGAGCTGAGTAGGGGGGCAAAGCTCTCGATTTACCGATCGAGCTACGTTCCGATCCTCACCTATGGTCATGAGATTTGGCTCATGACCGAAAGAACGAGATCGCGAGTACAAGCGGCCGAGATGAGTTTCCTCCGCAGGGTGGCTGGGCGCTCCCTTAGAGATAGGGTGAGGAGCTCGGTCACTCGGGAGGAGCTCGGAGTCGAGCCGCTGCTCCTCCACGTCGAAAGGAGTCAGTTGAGGTGGCTCGGGCATCTTTTCCGGATGCCCCCTGGACGCCTCGCTGGAGAGGTGTTCCGGGCACATCCCATTGGGAGGAGGCACCGGGGAAGACCCAGGACACGCTGGAGGGAATACGTCTCTCGGCTTGGGAACGCCTTGGGGTTCCCCGGAGGAGCTGGGGGAGGTGTGTGTGGATCGGTAGGTTTGGGCAGCTTTGCTTGAGCTGCTGCCCCTGCGACCCGACTCTGGATAAAGCAGATGAAAATGGATGGATGGATGTATGTTTTAGGTACTCGTTTCTAAAAAAAAATAAAATAATAATTTTCGATGATCTTTTTGATTTTTTTTTTTTACAGTGATTTAAATCAGCTGATTTAATCATTTAAATCAAAATCGTACTAATTCTGTGGGACATCGAGCAGCTGCTTCTGTTTTTTCACGTCTTTGTGAGGCACGCGGTCACCAGTAAGACGTAGCAGCAGCTTGTTTGGGGCTTGGTGGGTTTTAGTCGTCGTGTGCCATTACGTAATGTGAGACGCGCTTAAAGACTCGCGTGAACGGGCTTATAACCGGCTGCCCCGTTATTCTCTTTTGCCACTTTAACCTCTTCATGAAGCCTCTCCAGGCGCAGCAGCCTCTTATGAAACCTTTGAGTTTTGGTGCCGTCTGTCACTCTTCAGTCTCTTAACGTTTTGCGACCTCCTCATCTTCTTCCTCATCTTATCTGAATCATCTACGTCCTCTGGAGTCTCTTCAACATCTGCAGCCTCGTCCCATTCTTTAATGCCTGAACCTTCAGCCTCCTCTGCAACCTTTCGGTGCCCAATGTTTGGCATGTTTGATCTCTCTGACTGCAGAGAGCTGCAAACACCATCTCTTTTTCTTTCTTTCTTTTTTTTAAAAAATGACCAACTTGTTAATTTGATAAATGATGCACTGCTGCTGATCTTTGTCGCTGGGTCAAAAGGTGAGACCAGGGCGAGCGAGACGACTGCTGACGCTGCGCGTGTTTGGAGGCTTGGTAATTATTGTAGAGCCAACGGTAAAAACGACACCACCGCTGATGGTTTGTCGGCCGCGATGGAAATAAATGACAGTAATTACATTCAACTGCAAACATCTGTGTGCAGTGGCGAGGAGAGAAAGGGAAAGCACAACTCCATTAGCGTAATGCGCAGTGAAATTTCACTCGCCGTGCAGAAAGTCGTTAAGTGCTCCCCATCTGTCTTTCTGAGTCCAGGAAATTTTCAGCACATTTATTATTTAAAATATCCTGGGCCTACCATTATCAAACTTAACTTTAGCGAGCACCTTTTTGACTATTCCTCAGTCACAGATCATTGAGTTAGTTAAATGAGTAGATATTTAGAAAAAAAAAGTGTGGAATTCAAACATCTGAGCTCCTCCAGCACTGAGTTTAATCAAAGCCAAGTGTCTGAAGTCCGGTTCTGATCCAAGTCCAGCTCTCTTCTGCTTTAGCTGTGTCTTCAGCTTCTTGTCACAAAGTGGATTCATGTTTTAGTTTCACACACTGTCTGGTGACAGTCAACTTGTGTGGACTACTTACCTCTTTAAAAACCACTAGCAGGGTACCCGGGCAATGCCCAAGTGTGAGGTTTCATAGGCATTTATGAGAACGTCACCTCTGACAGTACAGTCGGGAGGTGACCAGTGCTTTAATGGTCTTTGATTCAAGTCATCAATGTCATCAAAGACAGAAGGGCAGAGTCAATACTTTAATTAATTCATGTAACATTAAGCACTAATGTTTGCTAAGTGTTTGTACACTGCAGACAAGAAGGAAGGAAGGAAGGAAGGAAGGAAGGAAGGAAGGAAGGAAGGAAGGAAGGAAAGCAATCCTATTAGCATTTGGATGTCCCTGTCCCATTGCTGCGGTTACTGTTGCTTAGCAACAGGCCAGTCACACATATATACACACCCACATCTGACGCTACTTGTCATTCATGTTTTTTAATGTCAGAGGTGTCAAATCCAGCTTCAGAAAGTAAAAACCCTCCCATGTGTTGCTTCTACCTGTGCACCTAAAACAGGTGATCTCAATAATTAGCTCATCCACCTGCCCGTACAGCTGAACTGATTACAATCAGCTGATTTATTGGGAAGATGGAATAAATATGTGGCTGGACTTTTACTTTCTGAAGCTGGATTTGACACCTCTGTTTAATGTATGTTCCAAGGTTGGAACATACGTCGGAGGCACAAAGCATGTCGAAGAACCTGAGCTTCATTTCTTGGACACTTGCATAACCAGTGACAACTCCACTCTACTATTTTACACAGTGTGTCATCTGAGTGCAATGTAAAGATGATGCCACATTAGATGACCAGACACGAAATTAAGCCTATTTGATAGGAAATGTGGTCCGTATTGTACTGTTCAGTGTGCGACGGGAAAATATAACATGTTCAAAACCACAGACTTATCATGTCATTGGCTACATGTTCTCTAGGCTTTACTATGTTCTTATGATTCTTACTGGCAGACTGAACAAGACACAAGAGTCATTTGCACTTGACATTTGCCCCCCACGCCACGGTGTGTAGAAGCAGAGGGTACATCCAACAAGAACCTGTCTATGAATCTGTTTTTTGCTGGTCCAGGGTGCCATCACTTTCTGCAGTATTCCGGCGCTACGCTCGACCACACTTCATTTTAAGGGCAATGCACCAAAATGAGCACAAACAAATTTGCTGTATAAACAACAGGGATGCTGGGTATCTGCATTACATGAAGGTGGAAGATAGGGCCCTTTGGCAGGAGTAGCCGCTGTTTGCTCCCTAAACACATCAGCTAAAGAGCTTCGGTTGCACTGTTTTTTTTTTTTTTTTACAAGTAAGGCCATTTTTCTTCAGCGTGTGTTTCCCAGCCGGCTCATGGAGTCCACTTCTTCTTGGATCCTGTCAAGTCAACTAATGTTGCTGTGCAGTGAAAAAGAGTTGATCCTCCTTCTGGTTGCATCCCTCAACTTATTAACATTCAGCAGGGGGGCTTAAGGGTCTGCATGATGGATGGATGTCGTTGAGAGGTCTGACAACTGATTAATGCCTTAATTATCTCCAGCGAAGACCTGCCACTCCTCCCAGAGCTGACAGAGTGAGCTGTGTGTGGCCTGACGAGTAACACCGTGTTCGGGGCTCGCCCACTTCTATCTTCACCACCGGGGTCACATTCATTTCCTCGCTAAAGAAAAATGCACAGAAAAGCTGTGTCAGGCGACAACACAGTGCAGCGTTTTTAAAGGTTCACCATCACATGGACGAAGAAAAACAGCTTTTTTAAGTGAGATGGTTGGATTCAGTTTACGGACTGTTTCTCGATACATACTGTAAGTGAGCAAACTCTTATTAAAGGACAACAAAGACAACAAATGGGAAGAACTTGTGTTTGAAAATGATCCTGCAAAAACCTGTCATGTCTTAGTAAAGGTTAAATGATTACCTGCAACGGTGTGGGACACTAAGAAGTTAATCTGACCATGTAATAGGTGCATAGTAGGAATAACAGAAGCATTCAAGGTGGAGGGGGGATTAGGTCAGGGATCAGATCTCAGCCTTTTGTCTTTTTCACAGTGCTGATGGACAAATTGATGGATGAGATCAGACAGAAGACTCCATGGACTCTGATGCTTGTAGATGACATTGTGATCTACAGTGAGAGTATAGCGCAGGATGAACCCAGAGAGGTGGAGATATGCTCTGGAGAGAAGGGGAATGAAAGTCAGTCGGAGCGAGACAGAGTGCTTGTACGACTGAGAGTGAGCACGGTGGAATCGTGCGGTGGTGGCGGAAGACTATTTTAAATACTTGGGGTCAGCTGTCTGGTAACGGAGTGTGTTAGAGAGGGGAAGAAGAGAGTGCAAGCAGGATGGAGAAGAGTGGCAGGGGTGATTTGTGATACAAGGATATCTGCAAGAGTGAAAGGGAAAGTTTGTAAGTTGGTAGTGGGACCAGCTATGTTGTCCAGCTGTTAGAAAGGCTCTCAGTGCTTATGTTTGTTGTATTATGTGCCTCAGTAGTCCCCCTTAAGAGCGGAGGTGCCATGTGTACCACCTTCAGAGAGCGATGGTTTACATTGTGGGATGACACCAGTCAGAGAAGTTAACCATAGACACGTTAGCTTCATTCTTCACCAAAACTCCTCATTGTGCAGTGCCAGTGTGCATCATTGTTGACTGTAAGCGTGTTCGTCAGTTTAGTACTGTGTGTGTGTGTGTGTGTGTGTGTGTGTGTGTGTGTGTGTGTGTGTGTGTGTGTGTGTGTGTGTGTGTGTCGTTCCCTCGGCGGGTCTGTGGTTCGTTTAGAGAGAATATAATGTGCGCTTGTGAGTGCTCTTAGTACAGTGTGTTTGACTCACCTGTGCCTGCAACTATTCAGTCAGCTGTCCAAACTGAACCACTATCTCCTGTTATTGTGTCCTGACCGACGCCCCGAGGGTGAAGAGGCTTATCGCCATCACAAGTCAACCTTGTACAGTCCTTTAAATCTAGTCTCCATAACAACAGCTTAGACTTTGACTTCAACACAAAACTGCAGCAAAGAGAGAAAAAAAAAATGAGGAACCAAGACAGAAATATTACACTACAAATAAATGTAAAACAGTACATGTTTGAGCAGATAACACATGGTGTCTTTGCAATAATATAATAATAATATTACATTTGACATTTGATTACTATGCTGCAAGAAACACTTGATTTATTCATGATGATTGTAATGAATTTAGCAGTATTTGAGAAATGCTTAAAGTTCTATGCACCTGTATTAAGTGTGCAAGGTCTGTGAGCGATAACTTTCAAGCCCAATAATGATGTCTTTGAGCTTAGACTTAACAGAGTCTGACGTGCCTCCAGTTAAAATCTCTGTAATTGTTCCAGAGACAAAAAAGCCCACACTCATCTAAAGAAAAAAAAAAACAGGCGGTGGTGTTAGAGAAATCACAGGAGGCGGCCTGAAGATGCCGCAACTTTCTCTGTGAGTGATGAGAAGGAATGAACTTATCAGCGGGACGGCACAGTGCAAGACTGAGATGGTTTGGACATGTGCAGAGGAGGGACCCAGCAGGGTATATAGGGAGAAGGATGCTGAGGATGGAGCCACCAGGCAGGAGGACAAAGAGGAGGTTTATGGATGTGCTGAGGGAGGACATGCAGGTGGCTGGTGAAGATACAGAGGACAGGGTGAGATGGAAACCATTGAGCTGCTGTGGCGCCCCCTAATGGGAACAGCTGAAACCAGAAGATTTTACATTTTCTGCTCGTATGTCATAAAAAAAACATACAATCTCGGCAAAATCATGTGTGATTGAAATACACTTAAGCAGTTATTTTGTCCCATTTTACACAAGTATATTTTTTCATTTGAAATTTAGGAAAATGGCTCATTAAAAGCTGAATCATCAAGACGTGTTATCTCAGCAGCCACGTGGCAGTTTGATTTAATATGACATAAATAATTTCATAGTTTGGCTGATTACTTATCAATGAAAAATCTGCATTTTGTGTGTTATGTGATCACAAGTAAAAATACAAGACTTTTTTAAATAGAAATAATTATAAATGATATAAACATGGCTTCAACAGCCTGTAAAATATTACTGTTTTAATATGTGTTGAATGCATTAAAAAATAACTTTCTACATCCCTTTCAGTGTGAACATGCTGCATGAAGTGAGCACGGATGAACTAATCAGCTCATCTTTGATACATTTCTAGTTAAAACGACTAAATTGTCTTGAGGATCCAGATGATTAGTTAATAGAGCAGCACGGTGGTTTAGTGGTTAGCACTGTTGCCTCACAGTAAGAAGTTCATGGGATCGATTCCCACCTGTGTAGTTTGCATGTTCACTCTCCGGGTGCTCCGACTTCCTCCCACATCCAAAGACACGCAGGTTAGCTGCACTGGAAACTTTAAATTGTCTTCAGTTATGTTTGTTTGTCTATATGTGGTCCTATGGTCCAGGGTGAACCCTGACCACTTCATCACTGCTGGGACAGGCTCCGCCCCCTGACTCTAAATTGTAATAAGCGGGTAACGAAAATGAATTAATTAATAATAACAAATTATTTGGGTGTATGTGAGAACAAACGTACATTTCTGATACAAAGATTTTATATATATTTTGAAGTATCTTGAGGTCTTGTTCACGAGTAAGGGACGGATGGAGTGTGAGATCGATAGACGGATCGATGCAGCATCTGCAGTGATGCGGTCGCTGTATCGGACCGTTGTGGTGAAGAGAGAGCTGAGCAGGGGGGCAAAGCTCTCGATTTACCGATCGATCTACGTTCCGATCCTCACCTATGGTCATGAGATTTGGCTCATGACCGAAAGAACGAGATCACGAGTACAAGCGGCCAAGATGAGTTTCCTCCGCAGGGTGGCTGGGCGCTCCCTTAGAGATAGGGTGAGGAGCTCGGTCACTCGGGAGGAGCTCGGAGTCGAGCCGCTGCTCCTCCATGTCGAAAGGAGTCAGTTGAGGTGGCTCGGGCATCTTTTCCGGATGCCCCCTGGGCGCCTCGCTGGAGAGGTGTTCCGGGCACGTCCCATTGGGAGGAGGCCCCGGGGAAGACCCAGGACACGCTGGAGGGACTACATCTCTCGGCTGGCTTGGGAACGGCTCGGGGTTCCCCCGGAGGAGCTGGAGGAGGTGTGTGTGGATCGGGAGGTCTGGGCGGCTTTGCTTGAGCTGCTGCCCCCGTGACCCGACTCCGGATAAAGCGGAAGAAAATGGATGGATGGATGGATTTTGAAGTGTGTGTGTATGTTAGGTCAGTAAAACTCAACTTGGGTCCCTCAACTCAAACCCCCACTAGACCGTTTTGGGGACCCACTTGGAAAAACACACCTGTATGAGCAGACTGGTGGTTTTTGGTGGTTAGTTTGTTCGGCTGTGCTGTTGTGCCATAAAGAACCAGTTAGAAGTCATTTGTGTGCCGTGTCTGTGCTGACACAGTGTGCTCCTTGTGTGTGTGTGTGCTTTCTTGTTGCAGGTGTGTGACTGGTGCAAACATATCCGCCACACTAAGGATACCTGGACTTTGGTGGGCTGTTGAGCGCAGGCTGCAGTTCTGCAGTGCCAAATGCCTGAACCAGTACAAGATGGACATTTTCTACAAAGGAGACGCAGGCTGCGCTTCCTGGAGCGCTGTGTAACCCAGCACACGGGGCAAGTGGGGAGGGTAAGGCTGACTGCACCAGTGGGGTGCAGCTGCTGACTCCTGAGTCCTGGGGAACACCATTAGCTGACCTAAGGCGTAAAGCTCCCTCACCGGGGGGCCCCTCTACCACCGCCGCTCTGGCCCCCTCCACGTCCTCAGGCACATCTCCCTCAGACACGGCTGCAGTCTGCTCCCCGTCTTCTTCTTCTTCAGCTAAAATCCCTACACCAAGACCACATGAAAGCCCAACGCTGCCCCCTCCTCCTGTCCATACTTTGCACCCACCTGTAGGAGTCCCCTCTGGTAGTCCTCCAATGGTGATGACACCCCGGGGACCTATGCCCCTGCCCTTGTTCATGGAGCATCAGATGATGCAGCAGATCCGTCCACCATTTCTTCGGCCCTCTGCTCATGCAGGGGGACCCAACAGCCCATTGTCAAACCCTATCATCCCCGGTATTGGTCCACCACCTCCTCCTCGGACTCTCGGCCCAGCAGCTAGCCCAATGCACAGGCCACTCTTGTCTCCTCATGTCCACCCCTCATCTAACCCCAACCCTGGCATCATGCCACCCCATCCTGGACTCCCTATGCCAGGTTTTTCCCCCTTTCCCCCCAGTCAATATGATACCTAATGGACCCATCCCCCTACCCCCAATGATGAACTTCGGCATGCCAACCTTGACACCCCTGGTACCTCCACCAACTCTCCTGGTCCCTTATCCTGTCATTGTACCCCTTCCGGTCCCAGTTCCTATTCCAATACCCATCCCTTTCCATCCCAAAACATCTAGGGACCAGCAAGAGAGCAGTAGTCCTGTTTGTCATGCCCCAGAGTCCTCAGAAATGTCAGCTTTGCTGCCTCAGTCTCCAGGTTCTTCTGTAGGACACAGAGGGGAACACAAACCAGGTCCAGCTGCATCAGAGCCGTCCTCTCCTGCACATTCTGGCCATTTAGGTTCTGGCTCAGAGAGAAGCAGGAGGGCCGCGGTGGACTTAACTGTGAAGGCGGAGGACAACTCAGGGAGGCTTTGTCTAAACAGATGTCATGGACTCACTGATGGAGTGATTGATCTCACAGTCAGCCAGAGATCTTGCCAACAGCAGGTCATTCAGAGAATGTTACCTGGGGTCAAAGTGAAAATAGAGGCTGAGGTTGACTCACGATCTCCACCAGCTGCTGGGTTGGGGAGGGAAGAGAAGAGCAGTTGGGATGGTGGTAAAGACGCCCCGTCAGAGGGCTGCAGTGCTACTGATTTGGAAGAGGCAACACAGCAACAGACACTGGAATCATCTGGCACCCCCGCCAGTAAAGACAACCATTCTTACAGACGTGATCCTTTGAAAAGCCAATTAAAACCCTGTGTTTCCAGTGTTGAACCACAGGCCTCACCTGACACAGCATGGACCCAAGTCCACACCAGCCCCGCTGCCCCATGTAATGTCATAGTCAACGGAACGGGATGGCATCCGCTCTTCACGTCTGCCTATCAGTCCTGCACTGACCGCAATGGAGACGTCATGGCAGGAGAAACAGAGGAGCAGCGTAGCAACAGCGAGCTGGAGCGGGAGGCACTGAAGGAGAACAGCTGCTCTGTTGGAGAATGGGAGCCGGCAAAACGCGGCTCGGCGCAAGACGAGACTGTGGATTCAGTGGAGGGTAAAACAGATCCGGACTCCAACCTGGAGGAGGGAGAACATGCCTACGCCTTACCCCTGCTGTCAAGTGGAGGCTGTGTGGTTATCCAGCCTGTGCCAAAGCCCGGTGCTGACAAGACGGCCATCCTTGCCTGTTCCATCTCTGCACCTTTATCAGCTGCCGGGAGTCCTGAGCTGGAGCCGCCGCTGAAGAGGAGGTGTCTGCGAATCCGCAATCAAAACAAATGAGGTGGGGGCAACCTAGTTCACGTCCACAATAACTTTATGCACGATGTAGAGTCTTTGAGTAAAAACTTACATCATTTCTGTCATTGTTGTTGTTGGGGTTTTTTTTGTTTGTTTGTTTGTTTGTTTTGCAGCATCTGCCAAACAGTCACCTCTGCCTGTATTGTTTCAAATGCAAAATTATCTCCCACACTGTTGAGACGTCTTTGAACATCTCACTTGTGGTTTATATTCTGCCTTAATGTGAGTTATTGTCAGGTTTTTTTTTCTTGTTCTTTTCTCTGCACCATGTGATTACCTTCAAATGATATGAACCTGCTGTTTACACGTCCAGCTCATTTTCCCAGAGTCTGGAGAAAGGAGGGCACATCTGTAATTATGCCTAAATATCCCCTTACAAAGATGTAGCGTACAGAGGACGTTACGCCGTGTAACACACACACACACACACACAGACACACACGCACACAGCCAGTCCCACTGTCATGTGTAAGTGAAGGGGAACGCGTGTCCAAGCGTTTGACTGGTACTGTACATAAATGTCCAGTGTTTGTTGGAAGGTTGGTGCACATTGTACAGGGAACTACTGTGAATAATTAAAAATTAAATTAAAAATTAAAAATTATAACCATTGGAATCAGTGCATCAAAGTGGTGGTTTTAGACTATAAATAAACTACAGCACTCACAGAGTGCAATCTTACACCAAGGACAGACACTTAAAGCTTAATAACTGCAGGGCATCTATGCACATTGTGTTTAAAGGCTATAAATGATAAATGATATTCACCTCAGTCAGCCTAGATAACTCTGCGAGTACACTGCTTATAGTAGAACTACATGCACGGTGACCTCATGGGCCCATTTAACTGACCTCAGACATTAGATTTTAAAAATAAACTGATTTCTTTAAGCTCACTACTTGTGCTTAAGATAAGATACATTTTACTGATCCCACGAGGAAAATCACTTGTTACAGCAGTAAAAGTCATAAAATAATACATTAGTATGATACTACAGTGTACATTAGTACCAGTGCAAAACAATTTACATTAAAGGAAGGTGACTAAAATATATTGCAATGTATTCTGGTGAATGTATAACTACTGGATTGAACAGACTACGTGAAAATAGTATATAAGTAAATATGTATAAATATTGCACAGGATAAATTGCACTGATGTGCATGTAATTGGGCACCGCGGTCTCGTTTGAGGGTGGGCACTAAAGGGGTAAAACATGACGCATATGATGTAATTTCTCTACTTCTGGGGGAAAAATCGCAGCACTTTCTCTGAGTTTTTGGGCAAATTACATGCAAACAAACTGAAAATGCAAAGTGAGGATGCGTTGGAAAGTGGACATGTGTTGCGGTTTGTTTGTGACCCGGCGCTCAAACGTGTCGAGGTGGATTTGCAGGCGAGAGAACGGAGCTACTCTGATTAGCTGTGTAGGCTAACACACCGACACGACCGCTCACATTCACCTCGTCTTCTCTTCTCCACTGGGTGATGCTGTGTTTCTATTGCACAACGGGAGCAGCTGCTGTCCCCATAAGTGGTCAAATCCTGCGATATTCAAAGCACAAAAATGGTGGAGGTAGAAGTGATTAATAGTGCAAATCAGCAGGTGGTTATTGTGCCAAAAGTGCTTACAAACTGATCGGAAAGAATAAAATTAAATAGCATGAGACCTGCATAGAGACATCTATGAAATAGTTCTTACAAATGTTAACAACCCATCCCATCAAAATTTATAAGGAAATGATATTGAAAATGCATTTGTTCATTTTCTGTACCTGCTTCATCCAGTCCAGGGTGACGGGGGAGCTGGAGCCTGTCCCAGAGGTCATAGTTCACCCTGGACAGGACCCCAGTCTGCTGCAGAGCATTTTAATATTCTTCATATAATAAATTTAAAAATTATACATAATGTTCTTATCCTTCCCTCTTTCCTTTGAGATCTAAACTTGTCACTTCCAGTAAAATCCCCCCCCCCCCCTTTTTTTGTTAAGTTTAAAGGTCAATATGTCTAAGTGACCTCCATATGGGATGACACATTAGAAGAACACGTTATTTGGTCACCAATTAATTTTACAGGCTGTCAGCTATGTAACTATCACAATAAACAAACAAAAATGATTAAGTGTTGAATTTGTATGATGAAGTATTGTGTTACAGGTGGAGCAGTTTAAGGTCTTGTTCACGAGTTGGAGCGTGAGACCACTTGACGGATTGGGGCAGCGTCTGATGTTTTATGGATGCTGTACTGGACCGTCGTGGTGAAGAAGGAGCTGAGGATGAACTCTCAGGTTACCAGTTGATTTAAGTTCCTATCCTCACCGTTGTACCAAAGTTTAAAGAATAAGTTCGCGGATACAAGAGATTCCTCCGTCCGGTATCTGGGTTTACTCTCCTGTTCAGGGTGAGAAGCTCAACTATCCAGGAGGGACTCTGAGTAGAGCCGCTGCTTCTTCACATTGAAAGGAGCCAGCGGAGGTGTGTCTGGTGAGGATGCCCCCTGGTGGTCTCACTAGGGAGGTCTTCCAGGAAAGTCCCACTGGGAGGAGACCCCGGGGAAGACCCCGGACATGCTGGAGGGATTATATTTCCCAGCTGCCTTAACAACACCACAAGATCCCCTGGAAAGATTTACAGGACTTGGCAGAGGATAGGGAAGTGTGGAATGAGCTGCTTGGTCTGCTGCCATCCTAATCTGGACCCGGATAAACGAGAGAGAATGAATGAATGAGGGAAAGTATTGCAATGAAACCAGAGCTTCAAACTCAGATGACTGTTTTATTTTCGCCTCATTTCATGTTAATCTGCTGCTGTTTCTGTCTGTCAGTGTGCTGCTGCACAGCCAGCGTGCCTCCCTCTGCCCAAGTGAAGCTTAACGTTTACAGACACGCACACATACCAGAAATACGTATGTGTGCGCACATACACACACACGTGCACACGCACGCGCATTCATGACCTTTAGAGAAAGACAGGAAGTTAAATCAGCACAAAGTTATTAGCAAGCAGAAAATAGTTCAATTTGTAACAAAATCCTCTCTTTATCAATTTGTAACATTTAAAATAAATGTTTTTATTCCAGAACATTAAAAAATATATCGTTTCTGGGTTCAGGGTTTTTTTATCCGTTTGTTTCTAGTTTTCATTTTCTTTCTTTGAACTGGTTCAAAGTCTTGCTTGCAACTGATTAAAAATGATATTTCTCTGTTTTTAGAACAGTTGAAGCTTCGATATGGTAGAATTTTCTAATAATTTAATGGGTAGCTGTTATAACTGGACATTTCTGAATAACTTCCTGGTTAACAGGATTTTTCCTTCTTGCTTGTCGACCTTCGGAGGTGACAGACAGTTATATAATTCCCCATAGTGAGGTGAAGCGGCCCACAGGACAGGCCACTGATGCGCCAAACCCACAGGTAGATGTGCACGCGGCAGCGACACTCAGCCTTCCTGCTCGGACGTGTCAGGAGACTCCTGGAGTTACCTTTGGCTGCCTTTGTGGAATTTAAATTCCATTCGAGAATTTGATTTAATTTCTCGTCTCAGTCTTTTTGCAGCCTCTCTGTAGCATAAACACAGAGAGGTCACCACAAATGACCAGACAAACACCAAATGTTCCTGTCCAGCCACCATCGTTCACTTCGTTTTATTTGCAGTGTGTGTTGTTTCACACTGGACCACACCGCTGTGCTGAGCGGGTGGCTCTGTGGGATTAGAGTTGGATGACCAATATATAGACCAGGGTTTGATTGCAGGTCATCTGTATTGTTGTACTTCACCCAGCTATGTGCAGGTGCTGGCAATGGACCGGGTGCAGGGGATGGACCGGGCGCAGGCGATGGACCGGGTGCAGGGGATGGACCGGGTGCAGGGCATGGACCGGGTGCAGGGGATGGACCGGGTGCAGGGGATGGACTGGGTGCAGGGCATGGGCCGGGTGCAGGCGATGGACCGTGTGCAGGCGATGGGCCGGGTGCAGGGGATGGACCGGGTGCAGGGCATGGACCGGGTGCAGGGGATGGACCGGGTGCAGGGGATGGACCGGGCGCAGGCGATGGACCGGGTGCAGGGGATGGACCGGGTGCAGGGCATGGACCGGGTGCAGGGGATGGACCGGGTGCAGGGGATGGACTGGGTGCAGGGCATGGGCCGGGTGCAGGCGATGGACCGTGTGCAGGCGATGGGCCGGGTGCAGGCGATGGACCGGGTGCAGGCGATGGGCCGGGTGCAGGGGATGGACCGGTTGCAGGCGATGGGCCAGGTGCAGGGGGGCCAGGTGCAGGGGATGGGCCAGGTGCAGGGGATGGGCCGGGTGCAGGCGATGGGCCGGGTGCAGGGGATGAGCCGGGTGCAGGCGATGGGCCGGGTGCAGGCGATAGGCCGGGTGCAAGTGATGGGCCGGGTGCAGGCGATGGAGCGGGTGCAGGTGATGGAGCAGAATTATAATCGTGTGAAGTGTGACAAAGCGAGTGTTTGACACATCTCAGCCCAAATTAAATTATGCATTCTTTGAGCAGTTAATTAATTGAAATGGTACTCATGCACCATTCACGTTGTGGTAACACGAGGCGACTGCTCTGAATATGCAATTAATAATGACAAAAGATTAAATCAAGCCACCTGAACCATCATTTCTACTACAGTATAAGTAGATCAGATGTTCAAATGGGAAGAAAATTGACCCTGGAGCCAGTTCAGTCAGCGTACATGGGATATTTGATCATTACTGTAAGTGTACTTAAGACCAAAGACATCAGTTCTCTCCTTGGGTCACTGTTAGCATCCAACTGTACCACCGTACTTAATCCCACCACCATACAGGAGGATCCTTGGATACCGCTGGCATGACCATCAAACAAGCCGTTACTTAGGGAGATTTTGATGAGGAGGATCACTTGCGTGTTGTGAAATATCGTGAGCTTTGACATTCTGGCCATGTGGCGTGTTTTCTCTGTGGATGATCCAGCACATAGCTGCCTGAGTGTTAAAGACCCCCGTGGCTGGAGAAAGCTAAGGGGACACCCACCCTTCAGCTTGCTGAGGCAGACAGATGGCTACTTTTGAGAGGTGGGCATGGGTCCTGCCTGGGCGGTTGGCATCCAGGAGGACCCAAGGTAGTTTTCTGGTCATCCCTGCTAATGAGCAGTAAGGCTGAAGTGTATTTATCAGCTTGTGATGATGTGGATAAACTGCATTTGATGAGGCTGAATGGTGCAGGACATGTGATCTGAGACTCAGGTTGGTCACCTGAACCGCTGAGCTCGCAGCCTTGCCTCTTTCAAGTCAAAGATGCTGTTATGTGTCGACACGGGTTGAGGAGCGGACCTGCGTCAGACGGAACCCAGCGCTACAAATAACCAGAAAAGCGGTTCCAAAAACAATATATTTATTACACCCACTGTGCATAAAAGGTGTAAAAACAAAAATAGCGTCCTTCTGGTGGAGTGACTGTTGGCACGCTCTCCAGCGCCCAAAAGGATCAAAGCCCGGCGCTCCTGGACTCACTACCACCGCCAAACACCCCCCAGGTGGACACGACAAACTGACTCTCTGCGAAGCAAAGAAGAGGTGAGGTAAGTCAGCAGTTACAACAATATCTTTCAAAAGACACACGCTATCAGCAACACATTCAGGTCTGTATCTTTTTTAACTTTATGCAAATGAGCAGCTTCTCACAACAGGTGGAGGATCACTTATCCGCACGCCACAGCAGTGAGAAGCAAGCTGCACAATTCTCATCACAATTCAAGTATACTGTGTAACAAAACACCAAGTTACTATCAACAATTATTTAAACACTTAATTACCTTTAATGTGTGCTGACAGCATGTGTCCTCACCCTTCCTTGCTTCACGGGCTCGATGTGTCAAACCCAGGCGCGGTCCTCAGCGTCTCACAAACGAACATCACAAGGTCGAGTTCCCGGCAGTTCTGCTTGAATCACACATGACTTAAATGCAGAACGCCATCCAATTATCTGCTTCAGCTGAAAGTCTTTAAGGTTGCATGTGAGCACCCGTCACAGGTGCTACACATGATGTTGATGAGGGTGAGGACTCTTCAGCCAGCACCTTCTCCACAGACAAATCAGTTTCCATGCCACCTGAAGAGCAAAGAAAAGAAAAGAACACCAAAATATCCAGCCACACCCCCCAACACACAACAGTACCACCCCATCAACGGGAAGCCTCCCGGCGACCGAACAGACCAGGCCCGAGAACAGCACCTCCCTGCGGGGTCCACGTCAGGAAGCAGACAGCACCACGCTCCTAAGGTCCACCACAGACAGCAGAACAGGCACTGCAGCTGGAAGGCCGGCTGGAATCAACAAAAGCCCCAAAGCATTCCCCAGTACAATTCAACACACAGAAAAAAACATAAAACCCACCCAAAACCTCCCAGGGGACCGTCCCATCAAACCCCGGAAGAAAAGAAAACTCCCAAACGCAAAAACCCAACACAGCCCCACAAACACAATACAAACGTAAATGCATAAAAGAAAAACAACAAACAACCCCCCAGAATGACCTGCAGAGCCCAACCCCCCCCAGAAGGCCTTCATCGCCAGTTCCAGGAGGAACAGCCAGAACCATAATCCCACAAAGGTCCCCAGGTGTACATGGAGCAAAACGGCGCCCCCCAGGGGACCGTACCATCAACCCCAGGAGGTACCCTCCCCACAACCCCGGAACCCCAGACCCAGTCACACTTGGCTAGTTGGCCCCAAGCCAATTCCCCCCCAGAGGACCATCCCATCAACCCTGGAGGTGGAACCCGGAAGGAAACAGAACAAAATCAAAAATCAACCCCCGGAGGACTACCAAAAACAACCCCGGGGGGATATAAAACGACCGTAAACCCTGTTACCCTCCCCGGCACCCCAAAAGACCCCGGGTCCCTCCTAGAGCCCCTCGGCGGCTCAACTTTGGCGAACGGCTCAAAACATTAAGCCGGAGAAGGGAACAGGAAAAAACTAACCCAGCTCCAACCCCAAGGCGCAGCAGAGAACCGGAAATACATCCGGTGCCCCAACTCGACCATACCCCAGCCTCTCGGGAGGGGTGGAACTACCGAAATGGCGAACGGCAACAGATCGGCCCACCCCTCCGACTGAGGTAAGTCTCCGCTGCACCACACCCCGGCAACACCAATGACGAACGGTACAAAGGCTCAGCGAGGCTGGAGTGGAACCGGGCCCTAACCAAACCAAGAAAAACGCCTCTAACACCCCCCCCCAGGTGCAGAGGTCTTCTGAGGATGCTCAGCGTGACCAACCTGCACCACCCCACAACCCACAAGACAAACGGTCTTGGGGCAAGTGGTTAGGGATGTAGAGAAATAAAAAAACAACAAAATAAAACGACCCAACAAACCCAAACAGAAAATACCTAAAAACACATAAAAAATTGACAAATAAGTGAGCCCAGGCGGACTTCTAACCGCCTAACAATCACTCCACCAGATACGCCTCTGACTCCCCATACAATTATAACCCCTATTTAAAGAAAACAAAACATTTACCCGTGCTAGATTTTTTTTTAAATTTTTTTTATGTGTGTTATTTTGCCTGTCCCAGAACACTTGGAGATACGTCACCATTATTTCTCTTGACGCTTACATGTCGGGGCAATACAGTAATCTCTGCTCGTCCGAGCTGCATGGGCTCGTCAACAGGAGGAGCCAGAGGTCCCGTCGGAGGAGCTTCAGTGGGGCGAAGAAGAGGTGGCCCAGATCTGTGTCGGGGAAAGCCCCGAGACGAAAAAACCCGCTCTGATGGGCGTCCTCTCTTGCGTCCACGCTCCTTCATCCGATCATCTAGACGAATCACCAACGATATTAGCTCATCTAAATCTTTGGCTCGTCACGGACTGCCGGCTCGTCTTTTAATGACTCATTTAACCCATCTACAAACATTCCTCGTAAAGTTGCGGCACTCCAACCTGACTGAGCAGAAACCAGAGAACATTGCATCACCACACAAGGCTCCGGACGACAAACAATCGGTTCGGATGCCTAATCTCTGGGTGACGGAGTTATCTGCACTAGTATCGATGATGCTGCAGCTGGAGCAGCAGGAAGCGGAACGGCTTGCGCTGCAAGCTCCGTAACACGGGCGTCTGTTTGTTTAATTTGGTTTGCGAGATGCTGTAATTGCTCCCATATTTTCTCCAAGTGTTCTTGAACTTTTTCGGCAAAAGGAACCGCCTCTGCCGCTGGGTCCATATGGAATGGCCGGGACACTACTGTTATGTGTCGACGCGGGGTTGAGGAGCGGACCTGCGTCAGACGGGAAACCCAGCGCTACAAATAACCAGAAAAGCGGTTCCAAAAACAATATATTTATTACACCCGCTGTGCATAAAAGGTGTAAAAACAAAAACAGCGTCCCTCTGGTGGAGTGACTGTTGGCACGCTCTCCAGCGCCCGCAAGGATCAAAGCCCGGCGCTCCTGGATTCACTACCACCGCCAAACACCCCCCAGGTGGACACGACAAACCGACTCTCTGTGAAGCAAAGAAGAGGTGAGGTAAGTCAGCAGTTACAACAATATCTTTCAAAAGACACACGCTATCAGCAACACATTCAGGTCTGTATCTTTTTAACTTTATGCAAATGAGCAGCTTCTCACAACAGGGTGGAGGCTCACTTATCCGCACGCCACAGCAGTGAGAAGCAAACTGCACATTCTCATCACAATTCAAGTATACTGTGTAACAAAACACCAAGTTACTATCAACAATTAATCAAACACTTAATTACCTTTAATGTGTGCTGACAGCATGTGGTCCCTCACCCTTCCTTGCTTCACGGGCTCGATGTGTCAAACCCAGGCGCGGGTCCTCAGCGTCTCACAAATGAACATCACAAGGTCGAGTTCCCGGCAGTTCTGCTTGAATCACACATGACTTAAATGCAGAACGCCATCCAATTATCTGCTTCAGCTGAAAGTCTTTAAGGTTGCATGTGAGCACCATTCACAGGTGCTACACATGATGTTGATGAGGGTGAGGACTCTTCAGCCAGCACCTTCTCCACAGACAAATCAGTTTCCATGCCACCTGAAGAGCAAAGAAAAGAAAAGAACACCAAAATATCCAGCCACATCCCCCAACACACAACAGATGCATTACCTCGAACCACTATTACACCCACTATTGTGGAATGTTGACTTCAGAGAACGTTTCCCATTTATCTGCAGTGTTTGAAGACTTTTTTCTTCTCTTTTTGCTCGGGGTCTCCACAAATCCTCTTTCTGACACAACTCCACATTTAGGGAAGTCTACCAGTATTCAACTGGTCCTGAAATCGGACCATCACTCAGGCTGTTACTGTACATCAGTGTGACACTGAAATGACAACATGAGCAGACAGAATCTCATGATTTCAGCATCACAATGTGCAGAAATGAGAATGGGCGGTGGTCCAGTTTCTGGACTGGTCCAGTACAGATACACTTCCCCTATATGGAAGATGGGCACTGGTTGTCTTCTACCATGATGCTTCTGATTTGAAAACAAGCATATTAGCCACTAGCACCACTTTGCTGCTCTACATCATGTAAGTTGCAAATGTACTTGCACTCCTTTGTGTGCCCCCTGGGTGTGTTGGTCAGGTGCCGTGGGGGTGCATTGCTGTCGTGAGGGAACAGAAACCCATTGTACCACATACCAACAAGATCTGGTCTACACCTGAGACCCACTTTACATAGGCATGTTCATGATGCACACACACTTCTGTTTGTGCTCACAGGGATGCCCACACCCACAACCACACCCATATTCCTGCTCTGTACCCATCAAACTAAGATAAAACTCATGGAAAAAATGCTAAATTTAGTAACAACTCTGGTTTGTACCATATTTTTACAGCGGTTGTCTTGCAGGTGGGTAGAGAGACAGGTCTGGTCAGGGGAAGGTCCAGGACCAGCAGGCATCCATCTGTCCCTGACGGGGTGTTAAGGTTGTCAGGAGGATGTGTTGCAGGAACAAGGTGCTCCATTGCTTCACTTCGGGGAGCACTGGTGGATGGTGGCTCCCACAAATTATAATTCTTACATCTGTCACCCACTGAGTCTGCCATCAAAATAGCAACACACCAGATTCAAGTGCACATGACGGATGATACGCTGATTGGTGTCATTTCGAATGTGCCCACAACATAAAAATGATCGCTGACAGAAAAATGACTGAATAAATCAAATTAGGGGCTTAACACATTCCACATACATATGGATCTTGCATGAGCCCTGATGTTCTCACTGGGGGTTAAAGGTTGTGGCTGACCCCTCAAACCCTTGCATGTGTTAATCCTTCTCCCACTCTGTTTCACAGATGGATGCTCCAAGGACTGCAGTGCCATCAGAGACACTCCCCTGCCCCACCACCTCACCAACCTGCCACCTGGCATCCCCCATCCCCAACCCGTCACTGCACACATGGTGTCCTCGTGTGCCCCCATCATCCTGTCTACCAGCACCACCAATCGCCTTCAACGAATGAGGAGAGTCCAAGCAAACATGTCGATCAGCATCCCAGCAGAGCACACGAGACTCCTTCTATCTGCGTGGACTGAGCACCTACGGGTTCGACGCTTTGGCCAGCAGGACCACTTGACCTTTGAACTGCAGAACAGGAGGATTCAGCTGCTGCTTCTTATTTAGAGACTCTCAGCCACACTGCCCCCGCAGCCCTTACCCACGCTTCCCTGTCAAAGCAAGTATTCCCGTATTGTCCGTCACCACGGAATGCACTATAACAAATTAAGAATTGTGAAGAAGCCAATCCAACCTGGTGCTGCACCAGGGAAATATTTTCATTCAAGGATTTTTTTTTTTAAACCATTTTAGTCATTTTATAACACTGTTCACAATCATGTCTCTCAGTGCCTTACTCACCTTTGACAAATGCTCTGTTTGTGAGAAATCATTTATTATTATTATTATTATTATTATTATTATTATTATTATTAGTTCAGGAGACTTAGACTTAATAACAGGACCAGCAGTATCGGAGTAGGAGTGCCTGGATTTATCCTGTAAGTTTTTAATGACTTCCTGCACTGGGCCATCAGAGACATATCTGTATGTGCTGAAGGTGTTGAATGTGTAGACACATTCACTTATCTTCCCAGTGGCATTCATGTCTCTTGGGCCTCAGCCTTTCATGTCCAGATACACCTGGGAAAGGCTCATGCAGTCATGAGGTCTCTGAACAGAGGAGTTTAGTGATTCGATATCTTCGCAGTCTTGATGTCCTGGTGTTTCCAGTCTCACTGTGTGGTCGGATGCCAACCAGTGGCCTCAAGTGATGTCAAGATGTTTTTGCTAGATGTCTGACTTAGACAAAGTTGAGGAGTATCACTTGCATTGTGAGGGAGCATCAGCAAAACTAACTCCTTTCTCTGTTCATGACCCAATCTGAAGGTCCCTCAGTGTTAAGGACCCCAGTATCTGCAGAAGACCAAGGGAACGTCCACGCTCCACCTGCTCCAGCTGATAGAAGGTAACTTTTGAGAGGTGTCTGCATGGGTGGTTGTCATCCAGGAGGACCCCAGGTAGTTTACCTAGCATCCTAGGCTATTCCTGGATGTGTGCCTGCCCAAACCCCAGACCTGACTAGTAACACAATGAAAGTAATCATGAAATGCCCACTGCATCAACAACAAACACGGTACAATTTAAAGTTCAGGAAAAGTTGGCTTTCAGTTTATTTGGAGCTGCTGGTAACTGATTTATATCCTTCCTTGAAATGTTTTAAAAATTGTGATTTCTCTTGTACGACACAATAGTCAAGGTGAGTTGTGCACTCAGGAGCTGATCACTAATGTTGCTTTAATATGACTAAAGTTGAAAAAAGTAAAGTTATCCTTTGACCTGTAGACGGGGTGAAGATAATACCTTTAGGTCTGTATTAGTCCACAACCAGCAGAACCTGACACCAAGTGTTATGGTTTTTAATGGATGGTACATTTAAAAAAGAGGCCATCAGCTT
Source organism: Thalassophryne amazonica (assembly GCF_902500255.1). Lineage (NCBI taxonomy): Eukaryota > Metazoa > Chordata > Actinopteri > Batrachoidiformes > Batrachoididae > Thalassophryne > Thalassophryne amazonica. The sequence goes on from NC_047121.1 coordinate 3,790,953, forward strand.
CTAATGCAATATATTTTTGATTTTAAAGGAGTGTCAAACTGTGGGGGGCATTTTAAAAGCTATTTCAGTGACAGGCTGGTGACACTGTCCTTGGCCATAAAACCACCTTGAATTATCTTCCAAATATTCTGACTGAATCAGCAACCTGAAGGACAAAGTATTAACTCTTCACCAGCAAATGAGACTTCACGAGATTTAAACTGTGGCATCGTTTCGTTCCGTTTAAAAAACGTCAGACTTTGCGTGTTGTCATGAGAATCATTCCTTTAATTGACATTTTTCAACACCTTCTGCCATCTGCAACAACACAGCAGCCGTGGTACCGACAAGAACACGGGACTGCACTTCCATCATACCTGGGAAGGTCCAGGCGATGTGGACATTCTGCCAAACCTGTAGCGGGTACTTGGTACTGCAGGCCACTACTTAGTCTTTCTATAATACATTACCAGTGATGTTCTGTCAAGGACTTCTTGGAGACAGGCTGCACTGGATTTAGAGGAGCCAGATGAAAGCCAGCACTTCCATAAATAATTTTTTGGGGACTTTGGGAGTAACACGCTGAAGTAACCAAAAAGTATTCAAGCATAAACCAACTGATGCCAAAAGAATTTTGAAAGTAATTACAAAAAAATCGTTGCCCTTTTATGTCCATCAACCTGCCGAGTTGCTTTGTTTCTTTCATGCCAATTATACTTTCTTTTAAGCTTCTTTTTAGACAGATTTACAACAGCGACCTAGAAAAGTCGTGTTCCTCTGTGCACAGGATTTCTCTCATTTTAGGGGAATATTACAGCCCCAAAATCACCCTTTTTATTTTCATCTGATGGAGTTAAAAACCTCTGCAAAAAAAGCTAGTTTTCAGTCGAAATTGATTTTCAGAATTCAAATGCGACCATATAATGCATCGTTGCCAAGTTGCCAACACGTAATTAAAATAAGAAATGAAGAAGAGAGGAAAAAAACAAACAAGTATCAAAATTGTTTCAGGTTTCCTCATTATGCCACCAATAATGTGCAGCCAAATTCTGAATTAAATGGATCACCACAAGCATAGACTAGAGCACCTCCCCCAACACTAGTTTCAATTTCACACAAATTTTACTTTGGAAAAAATTTTCAAGTCAAAGGCCTGTTAGAAGTGACTTTTCATAAGCAAAAATCTAATATAAAATATAAATCAAAAGACTTTTCAATGTTAAAAATCAAATATCCACAATCTGGATCAAATCCAGATTAAAGTTTTTCAGGTGATAGTGAGTGTCAGTCTACACCTCAGTTTCAAATATGAGAGTGATTGGGGCACGTTTGATTATGTAATGTAAATCAAATATACATTAAATAGGATTTTCAAATTTAAATGGCCACAAAATCTGTTATCTGGATCCTACTACTCAGATATGAAAGAAATTCCATCTTTTTTGACAAAAGTTATGAATTTTTGAGAATTTGTTCAATGTTAAATATAGGGATTTTTCCAGATTTCCATGATTTTTCCTGACTTTGACCTGTGACCTTGAAAACAGATTCAGTTCTTGCCTATGAGGATATGAATCTTCAGTAGAATAATGATATATGAAAACTTGTGGGTTACAGGCTGTTCACAAACAGACAGACAGGGTTAACTTCCTTGGCAGAGGTACCAAAGGAAACAGTAGCTCTAATCTGTGCTGCTGAGCCCAACGTCAGACTCGTGCAAGATCTTTGTATGATATCATTTGCAGTAACACATTTCTTCATGATTTTTAAATCTGCGTGGTATTATCGCAAACACTAAGTTTCAGTGATTCTCTCGCGTGGTGGCCATAATCATTTTGAAAATTTGCCCAGTGTAAAACATGTCTGAGGTGTATCTTGTATCTCAAGTTTCACCTTGATATGTAAATGCTTTGTTGAGTATCACATGCAATGTTTCAGACACTTGGCTGTCTGTTTACACTTAGAATGTGAACACACCCATTTTTTTCATTGCCCAGACCAGCTAACGTTAGCCAGAACACAGATTTGTAATGCGATGTTATCACACAAAGCAACTGGACTATTTCAGAATTAATTTGAAAAAAAAAAAGAACAACATTTCATACGTCTTGAATTTTAATGAAATAACCAAGGCCAAGTCATCCAAGGCCAGGGCATCCAAGGCCAAGTCATCCGAGGCCAGGGCGTCCAAGGCCGTCATCCGAGGCCAGGGCATTCAAAGCCAAGTCATCCGAGGCCAGGGCATTCAAAGCCAAGTCATCCGAAGCCAGGGCATTCAAAGCCAAGTCATCCGACGCCAGGGCATCTAAGGCCAAGTCATCCGAGGCCAGGGCTTCCAAGGTCAAGTCATTCAAGGCCAGGGTATCCTAGGCCAGGGCATTCAAAGCCAAGTCATCCGAGACCAGGGCATCCAAGGCCAAGTCATCGGTAGGCCAGGGTATTCAAGGCCAGGGCATCTGGAGGCCAGGGTATTCAAGGCCAGGTCATCCAAGGCCAAGTCATCTGGAGGCCAGGGTATTCAAGGCCAGGGCATCCAAGGCCAAGTCATCCAAGGCCAGGGCATCCAAGGCCAGGCCAGGGCATCCAAGGTCAAGTCATCCAAGGCCAGGGCATTCAGTGTCAGGGCATCCAAGGCCAAGTCATCGGTAGGCCAGGGTATTCAAGGCCAGGGCATCCAAGGCCAAGTCATCTGGAGGCCAGGGTATTCAAGGCCAGGGCATCCAAGGCCAGGCCAGGGCATCCAAGGTCAAGTCATCCAAGGCCAGGGCATCCAAGGCCAAGTCATCTGAGGCCAGGGCATCCAAGGCCAGGGCATTCAAGGCCAGGGCATCCAAGGCCAAGTCTCCCGAGGCCAGGGCATCCAGTGCCTGAAATTGCCCAGACCAGCTAACGTTAGCCAGAACACAAATTTGTAATACGATGTTATCACACAAAGCAACTGGACTATTTCAGAATTCATTTGAAAAAAAAAAGAACAAAATTTCATACGTCTTGAATTTTAATGAAATAACCAAGGCCAAGTCATCCAAGGCCAGGGCATCCAAGGCCAAGTCATCTGAGGCCAGGCCATCCAAGGCCAAGTCATCCGAGACCAGGGCGTCCAAGGCCAAGTCATCCGAGGCCAGGGCTTCCAAGGCCAAGTCATCCGAGGCCAGGGCTTCCAAGGCCAAGTCATCCGAGGCCAGGGCATTCAAAGCCATGTCATCCAAGGCCAGGGCATTCAAAGCCAAGTCATCCGAGGCCAGGGCATTCAAAGCCATGTCATCCAAGGCCAGGGCATTCAAAGCCAAGTCATCTGAGGCCAGGGCATCTAAGGCCAAGTCATCCGAGGCCAGGGCATCCAAGGTCAAGTCATTCAAGGCCAGGGCATCCTAGGCCAGGGCATTCAAAGCCAAGTCATCCGAGGCCAGGGCATCTAAGGCCAAGTCATCTGAGGCCAGGGCATACAAGGCCAGGGCATTCAAGGCCAGGGCATCCAAGCTCAAGTCATCCAAGGCCAGGGCATTCAAGGCCAGGGCATCCAAGGCCGAGTCATTTAAGGCCAGGGCATTCAAAGCCAGGGCATCCAAGGCCAAGTCATCGGTAGGCCAGGGTATTCAAGGCCAGGGCATCTGGAGGCCAGGGTATTCAAGGCCAGGGCATCCAAGGCCATGTCATCTGGAGGCCAGGGTATTCATGGCCAGGGCATCCAAGGCCAGGCCAGGGCATCCAAGGTCAAGTCATCCAAGGCCAGGGCATTCAGGGTCAGGGCATCCAAGGCCAAGTCATCGGTAGGCCAGGGTATTCAAGGCCAGGGCATCTGGAGGCCAGGGTATTCAAGGCCAGGGCATCCAAGGCCAAGTCATCTGGAGGCCAGGGTATTCAAGGCCAGGGCATCCAAGGCCAGGCCAGGGCATCCAAGGCCAAGTCATCTGAGGCCAGGGCATCCAAGGCCAGGGCATTCAAGGCCAGGCCAGGGCATCCAAGGCCAAGTCATCTGAGGCCAGGGCATCCAAGGCCAGGGCATCCAAGGCCAGGGCATCCAAGGCCAAGTCATCTGGAGGCCAGGGTATTCAAGGCCAGGGCATGCGGAGGCCAGGGCATCCAAGGCCAAGTCATCTGAGGCCAAGTCACCCGAGGCCAAGTCATCTGAGGCCAGGGCATCCAAGGCCAAGTCATCAGAGGCCAAGTCACCCGAGGCCAGGGCATCCAGTGCTTGAAAAATGCTCCTTAAGGCTTTATGGCCAAGGACGAGCATCAAGGTGCTACAACACTGGTGTAAAATGAATAGTTGTTTCATTTTTCAGAGTAAATACAATTGATATCCAGTGTTACCTTTTTGTTATTTTTCTCTAATCCACCCTTTTGGTTTTACCCATGGATCCAGTTGAGCTTGTCTGTAACAGCGAGGATTTTTCAACACTCAAAAATATGAAAACCTATTAAATATTTGTAGGGCTCCAGATGATTAAACATGCATTTAACATTCAACATGTATCGATTTTGGTTCTGTTTGTCTGTCCGCATGTGAACAAAATAACCCAAAGCATTTTGCTCCAGTTTGAACCTGTCTTGGTGAAGTAATTGTACAACAGGTCAGCGAAGTACAAAGTTGTTTGATTTGGAGAACATTGTGGTCACAGTAAAGATCCAAATACCTCTCCAGTGCCTATACATAGAACTTATTTGGAATGTTGATTTCACAGAATTAGTTAAAGATGCACACAAGGTTGCAATTAAGCAGGAATATGAAGTCACACTTCTCCTTTCAGTTGGTCACATGTCCTTGCCTTGTTGAAGGTTGGCACCTGTTGGTCCTTAATGGAAGATGCCCTCTAATGTCTGGTCCTCTTCTCTATCACACTATCACAGATTTTATACATGGATCATTTCCAAAGTAAGCGTGTGCCCTAAGAAGTCGAGTAGCGAAGCAGCTGCATGCACTCAAAAACTGAGAAGACCTCTGGCCTTTCCTAAAACTTACAGGTGAAAGCACTGGCACAAGCCCTGATGTAGGAGGCAAACTAAACACGGCTCAGCTCAAAATCATTCATGTGTGGCAGGCAGCTCACGTGTTTAACTCTCCATGCTACTGTAACAGTTTGGCGTGTTGTGACTTTTCAAAGACAAAATGTTGTTCTGTTGAGCGTTACCACGTGGATGTGCCAACCCTAATCTGACATTTGTTGAGCACATTCATCAGATCCTTTAGTCAACATTTCAACACACTTCTTAAGGTTTCCTCATGCCAAAATAGCAACTTAGTAGTCATTAAACATCATAACATGAGGGATATTGTAGTCTAATGCACAGTAACGGCTCTGAGCGAAGACTCTAAGGCTGTTCTCACAGCTAGTTCCTTTGGAGCATTTGATTTGTACCAGAGGCCTGTTTTCTGGGATTGGATTACCATTTCAGATGGATTCAATTGTTGAATATTTGGTGTGATTCTGGATATCTCGGTTCTTTGAAACAGTTCTTGTGTTGGTTGTCATAGCAACATATCCCTGTAAAAAATAAAATAAAAAATATTCAGAAAAATCCTTTGATTTTACAGGTAGGAAAAAACTGTCAGTTACAGTTGCCAGAATAATTCTGTAAAAATGAAAAGATTTTGTAAATTTGCAAAAATGTATGGAAAGAGAATGCAGTGTGAGGAGTTTTGAACCAGTGATATTGTGTTTGGGAGACAAGCACACACACTAACTGCTTACATCGTCATTCCAACACATGGTGTAGTCTTAAAATGGAATGAACTGTAGAATCTGTTTTGTTGTGTTGATGCTTATTCTACTCCATTCTAAACAGACACGATTTTTTGGAACTCCTCATATTAACATACTTTGTAAAAATACAGTAAAAATATGTTAATGTGGCTTTAGCATATATAATTAATTCTATTTTCAGAGTAGTTCCTATTGTGTGATGTCGCAGTGGTGTAAATAGTAAAAGTGCTTGTCTCCAACATGAAATATCCCAGACTGAAGGCTGCACGAGGCTCATCCACCGGAAAAGTCCCATCAGCACATGCATCCCATACCAACCCCCTGTGGTGGCCTGCAGCAAACGGGATTCAATGTAAAAATAAGTAACAACTGCATTTAAATTATACAGAAATATTTAGTTTAAAAACAGCAGGAAAATGCTGTTGGATTGAATGGCTTAAAATGTAAACTTCTGTAAATTACAACAGCTTTATACCTTAAAACTTAGACATTTACGTGTTTTTACAGACTTATTCTGACAACCACAGCTGCCAGGTGTTTACAGTGGAAACAGGATTAGATGTCAGATTTAAACGGTGTCTTTCCAGAAAATCTGGATATCTGTTGGCAGCACCATTGTTGCACAAGGCAGTTGTGATTGGTGCATTAATTAATAATAATTCATTCATTCATAATAAGAGAATTTTTCATGGAGAAATGATTGCATAATTGACAAGATCCTTCAGCAGACCCTGATTTATCACTTTTAAATCACTCCTGCATTAACTGCTGTAAAGATTCAGTACATTTATGTGTATAACCCCCCGGCATCACTTTCTTTTTCTTTAGCAGCTACATTTAAGACAGGATAATCCTTTTCTCTGAGCAGCCTGGCAGTATGACTGTTATTTGGATTTTAGAACGTAACTGCTGCGAAACTATGAGAATGCAAATATTTGCTTCTCTGATATTTCTGCATAAAAATAGTCTGTCTTCTGTGACAGACTGGCGTCTTGTCCTGGGTGTACCACGCCTCGTGCTCTATGACTGCTGGGATAGACTCCAGCCCCCCGCGACCCTTGATTGGACTAAGCGGTTGAAGATGCGTGTGTGTGTGTGTAATAGTCTGTCCTTCTCACTGACAACCACACCTGCTCCTAATCCATCATCGATCCATCATATACTAACCATCCAGCAGGTGGCAGACGCCTCTATGGAACATTACATAGGAAAAACAAAGTTTTTTTTTTTGTTTAAAGTAATCAGTTTCTCCTTATGTGTCATTTTAATGTGGTGAATTACAAAATTATAGCATTTATAGTTTTTGAGATATTGTGTTCAAACCTGAAGTGACCCAATTCATTTATCTATTGATCCACTCGCTGCAATTTACAGGTTACAATCCTAGGCTTTTCCCATGCCTAGGAAAAATACATTGTCATAGGCACCATTTCCACATTGGACACGTGCACAGTTGCATCTGATGGAAATCTGTTGTTGTTCCAAATGGCTTCCCAGCTGTAGATGTTTAAATCCTCTCGTGGCTGTCCTGATTCCATCTTCTTGGTGGCAGACAGACTCATGAGAAAACTCCGGCATTCCTTTATAAAGATGGACTGCAGGCCTGGTCAGCAGCCTGATTTATGCAATGACAACTAACACAAACCCCAATAGAGAAGGTCCACAGACAAAACTTAACTCTTCAGAAATAACAGAGAAGTTGCCTTAACTCTTGCTTGTATAATCTCTCCAGTTAAGACAATGATGCTCGCTTGTGACGAACACTCTCCTTGTTTGTACAAAATTAAATATACAAGAAACCACAACTTTGTTATCTTGCTAGTGTCAATGTATAGATGATCAGTTGTTTTTTTTTTCTTTTCTGTATCTTCTGTATCTGACTGTCCCATTTTTGCTAAGGAAAAGAAAAAACAAAACACCCCTAATTCTTCTTCCGAATCTGTTCAGCGTTTTAACTCGTGGTGGACTGTCGATCTTTTTTGTGCACATTTGATAGTATTATTTATTGTTGACAAGTTTTGCATTTGCAAATCATTAAAAAGTGAAGGTGGTTTGAACTGAGTGTTCAACTCCAGTGTAAATCAACAGTGAAATACTTTTATTATTATTATTGTTATTATTAAAGCAGAGAAAACAATGATATGAGGAGATGCTCTATGTCTTTTTATTATGCCGTTGTAACATGTACATACAATGTGGCCAAATATGCTTTGGAAAAAGAATCACTCTTTGTGTTGTAATAGTATTTGTTTTTAATCCCGTGAATTGCTCATGAAGACGAATAAATAAGATGCACACAGACCTCTGCTGGAGACGGCTCCTGGATGTGTCTGATTCTTCTTGTTGGAAGAAGTCCTCCTCCTTCACCACATGAGTTACTGGAAAACTACCCACAGTGTGTGGAAGCCTGCCTGAGATTTTATAATAAATCCTTTAATATGAATGACCAGAAGATGTATTAATTAAACCACAGCTTACTGAGGGTTAAATGCCTTTTAGAATTTTAAATTAGCAATAATTAGTTGAGATTTGCTTGTTATTGAAATATTGATGCTTAAGTTGGAGTTAATTGGGTGAGTTATGTTGCTGGTTAATAAGCTGTGATCAACCTGATACAAGTACAATAATATTAAAAGATTCCTCCAAGACGTTTGTTTCCTGGAGGAAGTGATATTGGAAAAAGTGAACACTGAACCAACACTTTTGGGATCTCTGACCTCTTGTGAAGAGAAACAGATGGCGCTGTAGCGCCATCTTGTGGTGTACCATGTGACCAAGTCCGAATTGAACAAAGTAAATTATACTGTGTAATTAGAGCAACAATTGTCTGTTTGTTCTCAAACTCCTCCCTGGTACTTTGAACAGTTTCCACCAAACTTTGTCTGTGGATGAAGATGGACCCCGGAATTTCTTCACGTAAAGGTCAAGGTGATTGAGGTCACGAGTCAAACATTTCATTCCAGTTTCCCTTCCATTTTCTAAACCTGCTTATTTCAGTTAAGGCTCATGGGGATCCGATTAGCTATATTTGGCTTTTTAAGGTGTGTTGAGGTTATGACATTAATTTATTTTAGCTTTGCACTGAAAAAAAAAAAAAAATTGGATTTCAGGCAGGTGTTTAGTCAGTTTTCTTCAAAGACGGGTGCCTGATGCTCGGCCCTGCGCACTCTGATGCACAGAGCCAGTGGCGGCTGGTGAAAAAACTCTAGTGTGCCGACAGATTTCCCTGCCTCGTCCAGTACAGGCATTCAAATAAACAGTCGGAAAATTACTACAATTGTTGTGTGGGCCGCCAGAAGAGGAGGTACTGCTGGCCCACCACCAGAGGGCGCCCTGTCTGAAGTGCGGGCTTCAGGCACGAGAGGGCGCTGCCGCCACGGACACAGCCGCGGGGGACAGCTGTCAAACATTATCTCCTGACAGCTGTCACTCATTCATGCTTCATCATCTCACTCCATAAAACCCGGACGTCATCTCCACCTCATTGCCGAGATATCGTCGAACCGTTCAGGTAGTATTCTCAGCCTTAAAAGTAAACTGTGTGTCAGTCTGAACTCTTATTTCCAGCCGTTTTCCTGTGGTGTTCCTTGTCTGTGAGGCCGGCGTTCGGTGTGACCAGCTACGGAGTCGCTTCACACCTCTACCAGATAAGTGTTTGAGACAGGAGCTGCACGTGTGTGTGTGAGAGGTGGAGGTGGACTCTCCACCATTGTTGTTACTGGGTGTGCACACACCCATATCTTATTGTCTCTGCTCCCTGCCAGCAGTACCAGATCCGACCGTCGAAGACGGTGGCCACCTGGGGACTCGGGACTTGGCGGCTCCAGTATTCTCCGGGTTCGGTGGCGGAGGAAATCGTGTGGTTCCGGTTCATCTCAGGACAGACGTCTTCTATCCTCGAGCCTGACCACACGTCACTCTTGTGATTGACTGTCTGTAAAATTTCACATTCCTCTGTGTTGTGCTCATTCACAACAGTAAAGTGTTCATATTTGACTCTTTCATTGTCCGTTCATTTACGCCCCCTGTTGTGGGTCCGTGTCACTACACTTTCACAACAATTCCACAATAATCATTTAACATCCTTCTCAAAATCAGCAGTTTCACAGATAAAGTTAACCATTTACAGCTATATTAGGCCTCATTTATACCTTGGAAAGGAACAGCATCAAATGCAATACAACACTCAAGTTCTTGAGCAAGAAACATTTCACCATTTGACACCAATTACACACATAGTACACCAAACTGTACTGCACCGACGTTATCTTCAGACAAACGCATCCTGATGTTCACAGTGACACCGACCTCAACAGAACAGAAAACATCAGCACATTTAGATTCCTTCAAAATATGGAAAAATTCCTCAGTCGACAAAAAACATTATGTACATACGACAATATTCACACCACCTTCAGCAAGAGAGAGACTCTGTGTGTGTGTGTGAGAGAGAGAAGGTTATGTTTTTATTGTTTTTTTTAACGTTATTGTTTTTTTAAGATTTTCTTCTGTTTTATTCAAGCGTTTATGATTAAATATGGTTTGAATTTCATATTTATTGTTCTGGAACCCCCACAGTTCGATGTCCACAGTTGCAGGAACTTCCTTTCTGCAGCTAGAATTTCGCCCTGAAACCATTTGCTCTAGATTTATGTGACATCTGACCTCCTGCTTGCTCTATAAGACACACCCACTAGTCTTATTTCTACTTTGGGTGACACGCCCACATCATATCTTCAGTCATGCCATTATTCCTACTGCTGCTGCCTCTTTAAAGGGGGTGTGGCAAGCAGCAGCTCCTTTCCATTTAAAGCAACAGACACAGATATATATATATATATATATATATATATATATATACACATATATATATATATGTGTATATATATATATATATATATGTGTGTGTGTGTGTGTGAAGGTTAGGTTTTTTATTGTTATTTTGTGTTATTGTTTTTTAAGATGTTCTTGGATAGAGTTTTTTTTTTAAACTGTTTTGAAATCCACTGGTTCTATTCTTCTCATGGAATCCTTTCATAACATGATACTTTTAGCCATAAATGAACTAAATGAACACAAAAGTCCCTGAGCGTGTGCCAGGTCAGCATTTCTTGCAGTTTTAGATTTAGTTTTTAAAATCTGATCTGAATCCAGGTTTTAGCCTCTGGCGCTGCAGCCTTGATACACTCAAAGAACTGTTTGTGCAACATGCTGCCCGTTATTGCTCGAGTCAATAATGTGTGACTTATGTTCTGCTTAATGTGTTCATAACCTTGAGTCTATCTCTTGGTATGTGCAGCTCGACTTGAAAGCTTTGATTCATCACAATGCAAACGATCCTCCAGCAGTCTGACTCAAAACACAAAACATCACAAGTCTGAGCTCATGGAGACCAGGTGTCATATGGAAATTTGACTCCACAGAAAAATGATTTTGACAGAAACAAATAATTTCATCCATTTTTTCAGAAAATGCAGAAAAAGTGAAGCACTGTGAATACTTTATACCAAATGCACTGTTGATAGACAGAATCTTCTTCTTTCGGCTGCTTCCATTAGGGGTCGCCACAGCAGATCCGTCATTTCCATCTCACCCTGTCCTCTGTATCTTCTTCTGTCTCACCAGCCACCTGCATGTCCTCCCTCAGCACATCCATAAACCTCCTCTTTGTCCTCCCTCTTCTCCTCCTGCCTGGTGGCTCCATCCTCAGCATCCTTCTCCCTATATACCCTGGGTCCCTCCTCTGCACATGTCCAAAACATCTCAATCTCGCCTCTCTGACTTTGTCTCCAAACCGTCTCACCTGAGCTGTCCCTCTGACATGTTCATTCCTAATCTTGTCCATTCTCATCACTCCCAAAGAGAATCACAACATCTTCAGCTCTGCCTCCTGTCTTTTTGTTAGTGCCACCGTCATTAAGCCGTCAATCAATCAATCAATCAATCAATCAATTTTTTTATATAGCGCCAAATCACAACAAACAGTTGCCCCAAGGCGCTTTATATTGTAAGGCAAGGCCATACAATAATTATGTAAAACCCCAACGGTCAAAACGACCCCCTGTGAGCAAGCACTTGGCTACAGTGGGAAGGAAAAACTCCCTTTTAACAGGAAGAAACCTCCAGCAGAACCAGGCTCAGGGAGGGGCAGTCTTCTGCTGGGACTGGTTGGGGCTGAGGGAGAGAACCAGGAAAAAGACATGCTGTGGAGGGGAGCAGAGATCGATCACTAATGATTAAATGCAGAGTGGTGCATACAGAGCAAAAAGAGAAAGAAACAGTGCATCATGGGAACCCCCCAGCAGTCTACGTCTATAGCAGCATAACTAAGGGATGGTTCAGGGTCACCTGATACAGCCCTAACTATAAGCTTTAGCAAAAAGGAAAGTTTTAAGCCTAATCTTAAAAGTAGAGAGGGTGTCTGTCTCCCTGATCTGAATTGGGAGCTGGTTCCACAGGAGAGGAGCCTGAAAGCTGAAGGCTCTGCCTCCCATTCTACTCTTACAAACCCTAGGAACTACAAGTAAGCCTGCAGTCTGAGAGCGAAGCGCTCTATTGGGGTGATATGGTACTACGAGGTCCCTAAGATAAGATGGGACCTGATTATTCAAAACCTTATAAGTAAGAAGAAGAATTTTAAATTCTATTCTAGAATTAACAGGAAGCCAATGAAGAGAGGCCAATATGGGTGAGATATGCTCTCTCCTTCTAGTCCCCGTCAGTACTCTAGCTGCAGCATTTTGAATTAACTGAAGGCTTTTTAGGGAACTTTTAGGACAACCTGATAATAATGAATTACAATAGTCCAGCCTAGAGGAAATAAATGCATGAATTAGTTTTTCAGCATCACTCTGAGACAAGACCTTTCTGATTTTAGAGATATTGCGTAAATGCAAAAAAGCAGTCCTACATATTTGTTTAATATGCGCTTTGAATGACATATCCTGATCAAAAATGACTCCAAGATTTCTCACAGTATTACTAGAGGTCAGGGTAATGCCATCCAGAGTAAGGATCTGGTTAGACACCATGTTTCTAAGATTTGTGGGGCCAAGTACAATAACTTCAGTTTTATCTGAGTTTAAAAGCAGGAAATTAGAGGTCATCCATGTCTTTATGTCTGTAAGACAATCCTGCAGTTTAGCTAATTGGTGTGTGTCCTCTGGCTTCATGGATAGATAAAGCTGGGTATCATCTGCGTAACAATGAAAATTTAAGCAATACCGTCTAATAATACTGCCTAAGGGAAGCATGTATAAAGTGAATAAAATTGGTCCTAGCACAGAACCTTGTGGAACTCCATAATTAACTTTAGTCTGTGAAGAAGATTCCCCATTTACATCAACAAATTGTAATCTATTAGACAAATATGATTCAAACCACCGCAGCGCAGTGCCTTTAATACCTATGGCATGCTCTAATCTCTGTAATAAAATTTTATGGTCAACAGTATCAAAAGCAGCACTGAGGTCTAACAGAACAAGCACAGAGATGAGTCCACTGTCCGAGGCCATAAGAAGATCATTTGTAACCTTCACTATGTCCAACATAGCTGGTCTCACTACTGTCTTGTAAACTTTCTCCTTCACTCTTGCTGATATTCTTCAGTCACAAATCACTCCTGCCACCTTTCTCCACCCACTCCACCCTTCATGCACTCTCTTCTTCACCTCTCTACCACACTCTCCATTACTTTGGATCGCTGACTCCAAGTGCTTGTCACCCTTCTCCACCTCTTCTCACTGTAACTGTAACTCACCATTCCCTCGAGCTCCCTGTCATTCACTCACATGTACTCAGCCTTGGTCCTACTGACTTTAATTCCCCTTCTCTCCACACTGTATTTCCATCTCTACAGGTTCTTGGATACTCCTGTCTGATCCTGTCTGTCATCCTCCATCACCACTGCAAAGACGAAAGGGATCAGAGCCGATCTTTGATGCAATGCCACCTCCATCTGCTACTCCAACTGCACATCTTCAATCTTACTAATACCTAGCACTTCCTGAGTTACTCCATCAACATCATCCAGCCTTCCCTCTCTTTCTCTGTCATTTATATATTGATTGGTACAGTGATCACTATTCTGTAACAGGAAGGTTTTTCATTGGGTTCAGTACTCTGAACTGACTCTGGCATTGATTGCACCATTGTCTGGGCTCTGGTCCTGTTGGTCCTCCAGCACCAGATCTAGTAAGAGGTTCTCTCTGAATACTCTTCAAGTTTTGGAACTTTGCAATAAAATAAAACAAAATAAAACAAAACTGATTTCTCAGCCAGTCAACCCATGCAACTGAAAGGGTGTAGCTTATATACACTGACCCCTTTTATCTCAGCAACTTTTACTTATCATGACTAAACCAAAACAAAACAAAACAAAGTGAGCAGAACAGCAAAACACAGACATCTTAAAATAATCAATAAACTCAAATTCCTCATCATATCTATCAATCAATCAATCAATCAATTTTTTTTATATAGCGCCAAATCACAACAAACAGTTGCCCCAAGGCGCTTTATATTGTAAGGCAAGGCCATACAATAATTATGTAAAACCCCAACGGTCAAAACGACCCCCTATCTACACCAATAACAACACACATCGCATAATACAAAAATTCTTTGTCTTTCGGCTGTTCCCGTTAGGGGTCGCCACAGCAGATCAATCGTTTCCATCTCACCCTGTCCTCTGTATCTTCCTCTGTCACACCAACCACCTGCATGTCCTCTCTCAGCACATCCATGAACCTCCTCTTTGGTCTCCCTCTTCTCCTCCTGCCTGGTGGCTCCATCCTCAGCATCCTTCTCCCTATATACCCTGGGTCCCTCCTCTGCACATGTCCAAATCATCTCAATCTCACCTCTCTGACTTTGTCTCCAAACCGTCCCACCTGAGCTGTCCCTCTGATATGTTCATTCCTAATCTTGTCCATTCTTGTCACTCCCAAAGAGAATCTCAACATCTTCAGCTCTGCCACCTCCAGCTCTGCCTCCTGTCTTTTTGTTAGTGCCACTGTCTCTAAACCAGGGGTAGGCAACCTGTTCCAGAAAGAGCCATGAGGGTGCAGGTTTTCTTTGCAGCCACTGACTCCACCAGGTGATTTTACTGATTAATATCACTTTGAGCAGATGGAATCAGTTAATCAGTAAAATCACCTGGTGGAGTCAGTGGCTGCAAAGAAAACCTGCACCCTCATGGCTCTTTCTGGAACAGGTTGCCTACCCCTGCTCTAAACCATACAACATAGCTGGTCTCACTACTGTTTTGTAAATTTTCCCCTTCACTCTTGCTGATATTCTTCGGTCACAAATCACTCCTGCCACCTTTCTCCACCCACTCCACCCTACCTGCACTCTCTTCTTCACCTCTCTACCACACTCTCCATTACTTTGAACAGTTGACCCCAAATATTTGAACTCATCTACTTTCACCACTTCAGCTCCTTGTAACTGCACTATTCCACTGGGCTCCCTCTCATTCACACACATGTACTCAGTCTTGCTTCTACTGACTTTCATTCCCCTTCTCTCCAAAGCATATCTCCACTTCTCCAGACTAGACTCAACTTGCTCTCCACTCTCACTACAGATCACAATGTCATCTGCAAACATCATAGTCCATGGGGACTCCTGTCTGATCTCATCCGTCAACCTGTCCATCACCACTGCAAACAAGAAAGGACTCAGAGCTGATCCTTGGTGTAATCCCACCTCCACCTTGAATGAGTCTGTCATTCCGACTGCGCATCTCACCGCTGTCACACTATTCTTGTACATGTCCTGCACTACCCTAACATACTTCTCTGCCACTCCAGACTTCCTCATACAATGCCACAACTCTTCTCTTGGCACCCTATCATAAGCTTTTTCTAAGTCCACAAACACACAATGTAACTCTTTCTGTCCTTCTCTGTACTTTTCCAACAGTATTCTCAGAGCAAACATTGCATCTGTAGTGCTCTTTCTCGGCATGAAACCATATTGCTGCTCACAGATCTTCACCTGTTTTCTAAGCCTAGCTTCTACTACTCTTTCCCATAACTTCATGCTGTGGCTGATCAGCTTTATGCCTCTGTAGTTACTGCAGCTCTGCACATCACCCTTGTTCTTGAAAATAGGAACCAGCACACTTCGTCTCCACTCCTCAGGCATCCTCTCACTTTCCAAGATTTTATTAAACAATCTGGTTAGAAACTCTACTGCCATCTCTTCTAGACATTTCCATGCCTCCACTGGAATGTCATCTGGACCAACTGCCTTTCCACTCTTCATCCTCTTCATAGCAGCCCTCACTTCTTCCTTGCTAATCTCTTGTACTTCCTGATTTACTCTCACCACATCATCCAGCCTTTTCTCTCGCTCATTTTCTTTATTCATCAACTCTTCAAAATATTCCCTCCACCTTCTCAGCACACACTCCTCTCTTGTCAGCACATTACCATCTGCATCTTTTACCACCCTAACCTGCTGCACATCCTTTCCAGCTCTGTCCCTTTGTCTAGCCAATCGGTACAAGTCCTTTTCTCCTTCCTTACTATTCAACTTCTTGTACAGCTCGCAATATGCCTTTTCCTTTGCTTTTGCCACTTCTCTTTTTGCCTTACGCTGCATCTCCTTGTACTCTTGTCTACTTTCTTCATCTCTCCGACTATCCCAAAACTTTTTCGCCAACCTCTTTCTCCTTATGCTTTCCTGGACCTCTTCATTTCACCACCAAGTCTCCTTGTCTTCCTTCCACTGTCCAGATGTCATACCCAGTACTGCCCTAGCTGTCTCCCTCACCA